>NW_004567125.1:10974628-11070713 GCF_000260355.1 Condylura cristata | reverse complement strand
TGGCAAAGCTGGCTCCAACAGTGGTGATTTTAGCTCACAATGGCACTACCTTACTGGCTTGATCTGCTGAAGATTAAATCCATTTCCATCATCTTTAGCCACAGGCCCACCCCACCCATGGCCTGTTTTTATAAGAACCACAAGCTAAGAATGGCTTTTACATTTGTAAAAAATTAAAAGGAAAATAACATTTGGTGACACTTGAAAACTCGATGAAATTTAAGTTTCACTGTCCCTAATACAAACAATTCCTTCTTGTGGTGACTGTCACAATGTGATGGACTGTGCTACAATGACAAGTGAAGGAATTCAGACAGGGACCATGTGGTCTCAAGACGAAAGGGTTGACTAGCTGGCCCTTTCACAGAATGGTTTTGCTGACCCCTGGTGCAAGGATGTTCCAAGCCCCAAAGCAGGTGTCTGGATAAGAAGGTGTGCCCCTTCTAGCATTAGGCATCCACACAGGTTATTAGATTCTTGGAGAAGATAGTAACCTCAGCAATGAGACATTTACTCCTTTCAAAGAAAGGGCCCGCCTCCAGGAACCAGTAATGAGAGCTCCTTCAGCTACATCAAAGCTCCTTCAGCTACATCAGAGTGTCACACTGACCTTTCCTGGCGGTCATTCCTGGAGCTCAAGAGGGCAGGTGAAGTCATATAGCCCACCCCTCCCCCAGCCACCCCCACCCCCACAGAGACGCAATAACTGCCACAGGAGGGCAGGAGCTCTGTTGCCTGCAGTTCCTCTGACAGCCTCCCCACCTGGGTGAGTAGGCCCCAGGGAGCCCAGGGCCTTGCCTGGTCCACAGAACTCCCCCTAGATGATGCTCCACACGGGACCATGTTGAGGGTAGGAACCCTCAGAAGCATCCTGGCCGCAGACAACCATCTGAATCTTGGTGGCTGATCATCAAATCCATTAGGTTTGAGGTGTTAGTAATAAAAAGAAAAATATAAGAGGGCAAAAAATCTGCCTCCTCTCACTTCTCCTTGCCCACTGGCAACCCTCCTCCTGCAATTCCTGCCCATACTGGACCAGCATTTAAGCGATTGCTCAGCTAGAAACTTGCCTTTGTGGGGATAGAGATAGGACTCTGTGAACCACAGATCTGATTTTTCCAGATGATTTCATGTTAGGTTGTTCTGGGTCTGGGTGTAGAACAAGGTTGACCTCTTCCCAGAGGTTTATTCCTTTGGGTTCTAGGTAGGATACATATCTCTGATGGTCAGCCTACACCTCCCCAATGCCTACCCCAGAGACACTCACACCAGCTGACCAAGCCCCTTCATCAAAGGTCTAGGTCTGGCCTACTGGTCTCTCCTCCAAGCCCCTAATTTTTATAATTCCAACTTCTTCCTTTTGTCCCTCCAGCCCAGAAACAGTCATTTTTGTGAATGTTTATGATATATTCACAGAAATCTATTCTTCTGCCTTTTTATGATTTCATCAACCATGTTATGATTAGTCAACCATTCTTTATTTTAAATTCTCTTTGTTTAAGTAACTGGAGTGCTGCTGTTACCTTACACATAACTATCTTTAGTCTAAAACTAGCAAGATGTTGAGTTGTGGCTACTGGGCCACAGATCTTTCTAGAAGCCACCTGAAAAGTTAAGTCCACAAATTCCTACACCATCCCCACATGTGACAAAAATTAAGCGGGAAGCTGAAAACTGGACACCACCAGCTGTCTCAGGTCTCAAGCTCTTGGGACTGCCCTGGCCTCTCACCCCAGCTCTCTCCAGCCTTGTCCAGCAGGGCAGCTCCAGAATGTGCCTGTTTTGAGGCAAAGAATGTAAGCTAGCTGACCCTCCTCTCTCTTACAGACTCTCACCCAGCATGTCCAACCCTAGTAGCCAGACAAAGGAACCCAGAAAAATAAAGCACCACATGCTCCACATAGCTTGGAGATAGAAAGTCATGCTCACAGCTTTGGGATTGTTTCTGATGGGGTAGAGCACTCAAATCCTCAGTCACAACTGCCTCCAGGTAGGAAGCTTAGGGGAGAGAGAAGGAAGCTGCCTTGGAACAAGAGAAGGGGCCCAGACTCCCATATGGCAGGTTTGGATCAGGGGGAGCGTGGCCTGCAGGGGCTGAAGGGGACTGTGGGAAGAGGCAGGCCCAGGGTCTCTGTTTAAACCCCAGCAGGCCAGCTTTCCTGTGCAGCTCCAAGCCCTTTCTTCAGGGACCACTAAGGTGACAAGTAGTGCTGCCTGTGACACCAAGAAAACAGTCTCCTTGGTCATCATCACTGGCAAGCACAGACTCAACCAAGGGACTTTACTGGGGTTGCTTTTCATGAAGCTTTCTCGTCCTTTCCCACAATGCCTTAGACCAAGGTCTCTGCAGAACCAGGACATTACTGTGACCTTGGGCACCCCCTGGTGGCAAGTGACTGCAAAGGCATGAGGGACACTTCCAGACTCCACGCCTCTTGAGTGCATAGACGCTTTGAAGTTGAAAGTTACTTTCCCCAAATCTTATGTTCTCTTTCCATATTCCTATTATGTTAATCCAATTTCAGCATCCTGGCCACTCCCTCTTTCTGATTTTTCTATTCAGCTCCTTCTCCTTTTGGCCCCTTCCCTGCTTGACCCACCTCAGTCCCATTTTGTTTGAAAACTACCTATTTAATTCTGTGAACTGACAGGGGAAGCTCTTGGGTCATTGATGCAAGGGAGTCTCTCCAGCTCTCAGACTCTGTGGTTTTAGAAGGGAACCAACCCAGGGCACAGAAACTGAGCAAGTCATTCCAGGCCCACTCTTTCCTGCTGACCTCAGGCCCCAAGCTCCCAGGAACAGAGACTTAATCTGGTTAAACACTCTTAACTCTCCTGGGTACTGTGGGCCATGATTCTAAAGAGGGGCATGTGTCTGGTGAATACAGGCCATTTCTAGCAGACTTGGGCATGGACTCCTGTTTCAAGAATCCTCATTATTTTCTAATGAACTTTTCAATTACCTACCTGAGTCTCCTTGCCAAGAAATTTGAAGGTATGCTATGGTTCTCAGGCACCTGACCTTCTGTTTTCTTTTCTTCCTTGTCTTTCTATCTATCAAAGACATGGAATATGAGGAGGATAGATCAAGCAGGGTAGACGTGGTCAGGGCTGAAAGGACAGGAATTGTTGTAGGTTCATATATCCCATGGCTCCCGACTTTTGTTCCACAACTAAGAGAGCTCTTAGAAGCATATGAAGGATAATACCTTCAGTTGAGGCTCTTACTTCTACAGTGGACAATCTTTGGTCGATCATAGCAGGGAGCTGAGAGGAACTTCAGACTCCAACTCCATAGCAAGCTCCAGACGTTCACTTCAAATCAGCTGGAGTTGACAAACAAAACCTTCTTGCAGATCCTGGCCTATTTTCAAGTGGGATACTAGATACTTAGCATGTGACCTTTGTCATCTAGAACATTCATTACTGAGTTCCAGATCTGCCTAACTATGGCTTATTAAACATATCCTTGTTTTAAAATTTGAATATCTGATTTCTTTAATGTTCTTAACCCACCTCAGGACCTTTGCACATGCGCTTCTACTGCCTACCTCACTCTTCTCTTGGAAACCCAACAGACGGCATGCCTTTAGTTCTCTCTGTATTTGCTTAATTATTTCTCTTTATTTTATTTTATTTTTTACATATTCTTCATTCTGTGCATTTTTTCATCTCAGTTGTTATCCCCCAGGGCTTCCCACCACCAATTCACCCATGTGTCATCACCACAGTCCAGTTCACCCTTCCCACCCCAGTTCTGATCCTATTTCCCCTCTCACCCCCATAGAATATCTCTGGTTTATAGTTGTTCATTATTTTCATTTTTGCTCTATTACATTTGTTTGTCTCTCTCCCTCCCCCTCCCCGATCCCTAACACTCTTGCTATGAGTTTAGCCATCTGGTATTTTTCTTTTTCTTTTGTCTTATTTCACTAAGCATGATCCCTTCCAGCTCCATCTATGTTGCTGCATGAGTTTATCTTTTTGATTGCTGAGCAATATTCCATTCAATTATTTCTTAATCAGAGAAGTTGCCCCTGGACCTCTTTGGATAAACAGGCACCCTATACCTCCATCTTCACTCTGTGTCCGTTTATCCAGTTTTTCTTCATCTGTATCACCATCAGATTTATTATTTGGTTATTTATGAGGTGACTTTCTATTTCCCTTAAGTTCCTTAAGGGGCTGTTTTACTTGTTGCTGCTGAGATGAACTTCAGAGTCCAGCCCCACAACAAACTCTAAACATGCATGGATTTGACAAATAACCTTCATGCAGATCCCACAAGAGGAGAATTTTGTAAAGGGAAAACATTTGTCTCACCTGATCCAGACCCACTGCCCTTTGCATAGATGTCAAAGTGAACAGTGATCTCCAATCAATCAGGCTTCTCCCTGTAGCATTATCATGCACATGGAAGAAAGTTTACAGCAACTATTTGATTGCAAATATTTACTGATGTAAATACCAAGATGGGCAATAATTGCAAACATAGCCCCCAAAATTTCACTCCATAGATGTAAAATGCCTCACTAACTCAGACTAATTATAAGTAAGACAGAAGTAAATTACTGGAAAGTTCAGACTATTAAAATTGTTAATGAATACACTTTTATTATTTTTAAATTCAGGGACCCTTTCTTTATTGGGCATATGGATATTTAAAATCTCAATTCAATTTTATTCAATTCAACTGCCAAGAAAATCCACAAACCCAGAAGTAATCAAAGAATCCTTTATGCATCAGCTGCAATGAAAATAACCAAAAATAGCCAAAAGCAGGAAATTTGCTGGAATTTGGTTATTTTGCTAACCAAAAGAAAGTAGGACTGACTCCTGTTGATTGTCAATGTCTGCAAAAATGAAACTCTGCCAGCTTACAAAAAGAACAGGAGGATATAATAATAACAACAGTATCAACTCCTACATAATAAGGAATATTTACTTGGCACTTACTATATAAAGAACCCTATTACGTTGCTTTACATGTATCTCTTATGTAACACATATAATCCCAAATCAGTTTCTACTATTATCCCCAGAGGACACTGAGGCAAGAATACAAAAATGAAGGGAGGAAAAGAGAGAACAGGGAAACAAATTTTAGATCACCCTGAAGTAGAAAGGACAACTTAAATTAGAAATACGTGATCTATATAAACAGTAGAATACTACTCAGCTATAAAAAAGATGCCTGGAGGTTATGCTAAGTGAAATAAGTCAAAAGGAGAAAGATAAATACAGAATGATTTCAAGCATGTGTGGAATATAAAAAACAAAACAAAGGATCAGATAAAACTAAGCCAAACAAACCCTAGAAATCTGACTGTAGAATTAAGGCTGCCAGGGGAAAGGGTGGGAGGAAGGGAGCAAAAAGGGTGAGGTTACAGTGGACTTTGGTAGAGGATTATGTGTGCTTTGATGGTGAGTGTGATGTGGTAACATGTATCTGAAGAGGTGTGAACCTGTACCTCTATATCATATACAGTGCTGTAAACCAACATTATCTCAATAAAAAATGAATAAAGTGGAAGAAGGAAGGGACAGAGAAGGGAGAGAGGGGAGGAGGGAGGGAGGAAAAATCTTGTTGCCAATCAAAGGACGTGATGATGGAGGACAGAGGTGGCCAAGAAGGAAGAGAAATGGAATACATCAACTACTGAAAGCTTTGAGCTTTCTGCGCATGTAACAAAAGGACCCCTAGGGAGCTCTGGGAGCACCCAAATTCTGTTGGGCAGGTCAAGAATGCTTCTGTGAGTCAGCCCTCCCCCAGTAAACCTCCCAAGTGATTGCTGAGGCGAGAGAGTACTCAACTTGTTTGGATTTTCATAAACCAATTATGTAGAATGTCACTCGTTTCAAATTCCTCTTCCAGATGTGTTGACAACTCAAGTTTTTGCAAAAACTGCTTTAAATTTCAGATTTGTTGTAGCAGGCACTTTTACTGTATGCAAAGTCTATTCTTTAAATGCCTTGACTATTACTTGCTCTCAAGTCACCTAAGCAATGCCCCCATAATTTTGTGCTCACTACTCAGTGCATTGTCAGTGTAAAGGTGGGCTTCACACCGGAACAGCTCTACAGGCAGAAGCCAGATAGAGAGTGGGTTTGTCCACCTCTCTGGAAAGAGCAGGATCAGGAAATTTATAGCATGAAAGATGCACCTTTTTCACTCTTATAAAATCTATCAGATCTCAGCCTAGAATCATAAGCAAGACAAATGGAACTTACCAAATTGAAAGTAGATAAGCCCTGAGACAACTTGTTCTAGTTTCCTAGTTCATTCACCTTCATTGTCATAACCTGAAGTCACTGGGATGCTGCAGGTACCCTATGTCTGGAGAGATGAAAGGAGAGTGGGATTTTAGGAGACTGGGGCTCCCACCCCATCCACCTGCTGAGCTGCCCCCACCCCCAAAGTCGCTGACCAAGCCCACCGACCATTCAATAACCAAATGGCCATGGGGAACAGTCTGTGGCTGGGCTTGGAGAGGCCCGGTGAGCCTCAAGGATGCTCAGGCCAGTCCCTGCCCTCAAGCAACTCACAGATCGCTGTAAAGCACAGGGGTGAGGACTATGTGCTTCCAGGTAGAAACAGGTGAGGTGGGAGTCCAGAGCAGTGCCTCTAAGTAAACCTGGCCAGGTGTGCTTTCTAGTCTTTCCAAGGTGGCAAGGAATGATACACAATACAAAAAATGGTCATGGAACCCTTAGCTTCCAGCACTTTGGACTAAATACCTTCCTTGTCTGATAGCTCCATTTTTCAGCTATCTTATATGTCTATTGAGTTAAATTTTTCAAACCTGCTAGGCTTGAAGGATTTCTAATTTTGTGTTGTTTTATTGGGCTTAGTATATAACTGCTTTATAAAACATGAAATATGTTGGTTTTGTGGGTTTACAATACTGCTTGAATCATCAATGGATAATACCATCACAAGTCACTTTAAGACAGGGGAACACACAAGACCATTGTCAAGGTCAAGCTTCATATTATTGCAAGAACAATGAGAAGAAAATCATCAGTTGTAGACCCTCTCACGTTATCTTTCAAGGCAGTATTTGAATGTCTATCTTAATCATTAATATTAACTATTAGTACATATTTCATACACATTATAGCACTCATCACACAAGTCTTCCTGCATTTGAGGTTGACAATAGAGCAGTAAATTGGGGAGGTCATTTCACTCCCACATTACAGACTGGCAAACTGAGGCTTAGATAATGCTGGTTTGACTTTGGGTGACTGAGTCCCAGCCTCTCTCCTTGTGCCTGTGGTTACTCATCTGCAGTGGCTCAGGGTACAACTCAGATCCTCCAATTAGGGCATAGGGGGAGCTGCAGGGAGGAGCCCCCTCCCATTGAGGGCAGTTCTGGCCAGACTGGAGGCTCCCCAAGGTGCTCAGCCCCTAGCTCTGGGCTTAGCTAATGTTAGGGACAGCCAAGGCATATTTCCTGCCAAACCACAGGGAGGGGACGAGGCTGGGAGGGAGGAGCCTGGGAGCTATTTGTTGTTGCTTTTTCTGAATTGAAAGAAAACAGGAGAATAGAAGGGGAGCAAAGTTCAAGGGAGAATCTGGCAAGTCACCTTGGGCAGACCCCTGGACCACTTCCAGCTGTCTCTTGGAAAGGGCGAGGTAGCCCAGTGTGTGTTGAGTGCTTAGCGAGTATTCACTGTGGATGATGGATGACTGGCCTGGAATCCTTCCACACCACAAATTTGTTCCTCTGTACACGCAGGCAACCAAGAAGCCAAAGAGCTGGGGGATGGGGTGCTTGACTGCACTTTCACTTGGCTGCTGGCACCCGGAGCCTACCAGGCCCTTACCCCCCATGCCCCATTGTCTGTCACTCCTTCCTCACCACACCAAGCTGATCCTGGAAGGAGAGCTCTGAAGAGCTCAGAACTACCTTTCCGCCTGTGGCCCTCCGTGCCCCAGCCCAACCCAGCCTCCAGGGGAAGAGATAAGAACAAGTCTTCTGGCTGCAACTGAGAAGGCAACCTCCCAGCCTCCAGCCTCCCTGCCTCCAGCCTCCCTGCCTCTCCTGCTGCTCCCCAGCCCCACCCCCAACCCTCAGGCAGCACAGCTGCCAGAATCGCATTTCCTTTCCATGGTTTTGATCTTGTAACATCCCCACTTGGAAGACCGGAGTGAGTCCCAGTGGCCTTATATGTCAAATCTCAATTTCTAACCCTCAGCATTAAGATGCTCCCCCATGGCCTCCCATCCTGCCTGCCCCACCTCAGCAGTGGTCTTCTCTCCAAAATCTTCCAATGCAAAACTTTTGCTCAGGTTATGCGAAGCTTCACCGTCTCTCCCTCCCCTCCCCCACCACTTAGTCACTCTGAAAGTATTTAGTGAACAGCGACAGTGAGCCAGGCACTGCACTATGGGCTGTGAATACACAAGGAAGAAGAAATAATCGTTCCCCACACTCACAGACTGGACAGTCAAGAGAGAAAGACCACTAGAGAAATGAAATTCCTGTGTCACATAATCGGCGCTAAAACTCAGGCCCAATCATGAGAAATAAACCAGTAAACAGACTTCACAGAGGAAAGACCAAGAGGAAAGGGACCCAAACTCTGTCCCTCAACAGCTGAGTGTCAGCTGTAGGTTCCGACAACCTTTCCCTTCTACCTTTCGGTGGTTTCCAAAATTTCAATCCTGAGCACCTATTCGTTTTATTTAAAAAAGCAAGCTACTTTGTGATAACTCCTTTTTCTGATTAAAAAAAGTCATGCCATTTCCTTTATGAAGATCTTGAATCTATAGAATCTGCAAATAAGAAAATTAAAGTCACCCACAATTCTAATATTAACACACAACACATGTCAACATGTTTTAGCACTTAATCGCTCACGCTAAATCGTGAGCCTCGCACTGCACACAGATCTCAGAAGCTGTTTTTTCCCTAACATGCTTTCGTTGGCCACAGCACTGACATGTCCCATAACACCATTTTTCATGTCTTCATCATACTTGACATGAACCCTAATTAGTTTAATCAATCACTATACATAAATCATGGTGTCTGTCCCTAAAGCAGAAGACCTTTGAAGGACTCAGACCTGGATTCGAAAGCTGGCTCCACAGCTCACTCACGCTAACTCTGGGGAGATGGACTAAATTTCCTCAGGCCTCATTTTTCTCTTACTGCCAGAATGACTGACAATAATATCTGCCATGCTGGGTGATTGTGAAAACAAAGTAAAATAATAGATTGAAATGGTTCTGACTGTGCCTGGAACATAGGCCTTCATGAATGGAAGTCAGTGTCCCCCACTCTGTCTTTGCATTGACAGGAATACAACATTTGAGCAGCTGTTTGCCCACTTTAAAATTTGTTGAAGCATACTGTCAAGTTGCCCAATATAATACAGTCTATACACTTCATCTAAAAGAAAGCGGCATTTCTATTCTTAATCCCTTTTGAGGAAATTCCAGTTTTATGATTCAGCTCTTCCACTTCTAGGGTCTCGATGTGAAGAACACAAGGACAATCATTCATAGAGCTAGCTACACCTTGGTGATATTTGCAATACAACAACCAAGACTTGGAAATAGCTTAAGAGTCCACGGATAAAGAAGATGAGGTACATACCCACACAGTGGAGACTGTAAGTGTAAACTATACCCCAGATTTCAAAGATTTAACATGGGGGGGAAAAGGTAAAAGAGCTCATAAGCAATTTTTACAATATTGATTACATGTTGAACCCATTCTATTTTGACGTTGGGTTAGATATACTGCTGCATTTAGTTTCAAAAAAAGAGATGAAATCCTGCCATTTGTAATAACATGGAAAGACTTACCAGGCATTAAATTTAATGAAATAAGTCAGATGGAGAAAAACAAACATCATATGATTTCACTCATCTGTAGAAGATAAAGAAACATATCAAAACAAATGCTTAGACATAAGAACAAAGTGGAGATTGCTAGAAGGGGAGGGTAAGTAAATTGGGTCAAGATGGTCAATTGTATGGTAATGGACAGAAACTAGCCTGCTGAGGTGACATTAACATAGCATATGCAGATGCCAAATTATAATGTTCCACACCTGAACCCTGTATAATGTTAAAAAATCCATAAAAGCAGGAAGTAAATTGGAGAAATTTTAAAAATAAAAAAAATTTAAAGATTTTTAAAATTTCTGCACACAGAACTGGGGTGCAGGGGTGGTGAGAAGATTCACCAGAGACAGAGTGGGGGGCAGAATAGGCAGATCGTGGAAGTACACTGCTGAGGGGAGCAGCGGGCCGGTCAGGAGAGGTCTGCAGTGCCATGTGGGTCACCTCTGGGGCAGGTGGGGTTTGAACTCATGGGGAAGTGGCTTTAGCGTCTTAGTGCTGTGCTTTAACCCGCTGCACCATTAGGAAGGGCCAGAATCAAGTTTTTATTGAGCTCTTTGTGCCCGGTAACATAATAGGTCATTCAGTAACCAGGGGTGTGTGATCGCATCCCAACCTCTGGATCTTAGAATCTGGCTGTTCACCAGCATCAGCTCCTCCCTAAAAGTCTCCACCCATGGAGTATTCCAGACACACCCTCTACAGCCACTCCAGGAAAGCCCTCTTTAAGAACCTTCTCTCCTGAATACTTTGGATACTTCTCTCCTGAACACTTTGGATACTTCCACAGGCTGCCACTGTTTCCCCCATTAGCTCATGACCTTCTGAAGGTCAAGACCCAGGGACAAGCTATGCAATTGAAATCACTTAGTCTCTTAGTTAACCACTGGCTGTTTGGGACGGGAATACATTGTCCCAAACCGGAAGTATTAGGGAAGACTTCAGGCAAGAAAATACCGTACTGAGAGATGCTTCTTGACAGGTGAGAAAATTGGGATTCTAGCAAGGATCTGTGTCCTCCCAAAGTCGCATGTGAGCAGAGGAGACCTCTCTTTTGACACCCCTGTCACTCCGAGTTCCTCCTGCCCTCAGCACCTCCCCAGGTTAGCATGTTTTATTGCTCCGTCTAGCCCTGTGTTATCCACTGCTCTATCTCAATTTGAAAAATCTTGCCCTTGACTCTTGCTTTCATGTAGCCTCCTGCCCTGCTATCCGTCCAGATCATTTCTGCATCTGGACAGCATACTCCCACCCACCAGCCTGCCTTGAACCTGGGAAGATAACAGAATCTGTGCCCACCCCAGCATTCCTGCTCAGCGCAGACATGAAAGCAATTCTGAACGACATAGAATCCTCCCCGATTTATTTCTTTTTACCTTACATCCCTTCCACTTTGATGTCAGAGGAATATTTGAAAGAGAAGAATCTAAGGTGACCTAATACCCTGGGATGCCAAGAAAAACAATTATGGGGCAGAGGGTACAGGCTGCGGAGCTGGAGGGCAGGGAAGCAGCAGCTTCTCTTGTGAACTCCCCAGGGCTGGCCAGCTAGGAGCCCCGGAGCTCCAGCCCAAGTGCCACGTCCCACAGGCCATTCCAAGTTGGGAGACACTCTTGTCTTTCCCTCAGATGCTGCAGGCTCTTCGTGGTGCTTCCTGAGAGCCCTAGAATCTTTGCAGAAGTAGATTCAAAAACACTTCAGATTCTAAGGGGATGGGGGCGGGCAAGTTGATGTCAGTAGGATGGGCAAAAGGACTCACTGTGTCAAGGCTGCTGCAGAGTGATGCCTCAATGCTAAACTAAATCTTCATGAGGTTCTGTTCTACCTCTCCTCAGGCCTCCAGGGCCTGCATGACAGCAGCTCCCCAACTAGAGTGACTATCACCCCTCTCTATTGCAGAGTGCTAGTGTGGGTGATGAAAGCCAGGATGAGCTGAAGAGGGATCTATTTTGGTGTATCAGGACTTGACCTCCAACATGGACAACAGGCCCTTCTTAAAATGGCTCTTCATGTCTTCCCTCTGCTTTTGCTTACCAGGTCACCAGGAAACCTTCCTGCTGTTCCTCAAACCAGTCAAACTCCTTCCTACCTCAGGGCCTTTGCACTTGCTACTAACCCTGGTCTGAATGGCATGCTAAACCTAGCCAACCTGCACAAAACATGACAATTTGTAACCAGTTTTGCCTGTGGGCAATGCTGCTTAGACACACTCACATAGACATGTGCATACACACATATGCACACATGCATACATGCACAGAGACACATATGTCCTTTGAATACTCTGACATATCTGGACATGACTGGCCCCTTCTCTACACACACATGTCTGACGAGTTGTCTCCCCTTGCCCCTTTAATATAGCAATACCCTCTGCACGCAAATCCTCTCTTCCCTTACCGTGCATTTTGTCCTTCATCATGAACTCTACCCAAAATAGCATTCTTTCTCTATGGCTTTCTTTGTTTGCTTTTCTATTCCTTCTCCAAAAACATATACTCTGAAAAACAGAGAGCTGTTTCATTCGCCACTGCTGAATCATGAAGCACAGAACAAAACCTGACCCACAACAGGAGCTGAGTGTGATGTACATTTAGAATCAGTCACTGAAAGAACTTTGGGAACATTTTTATTCCGGGATGAGTTTTAGTTAAGCTATGAGGGGTTCTGCTGCTGATTACCTCTCCCCTGCCCTGAGCTCATTGATCTTAGCTTATGGATCAGTGTTTCCCTGATCCTACTTGCCTGAGCAGCTTCCACAGAGCTGGGACACCCCCAAATCCAGGCTGTTCCTGGAACAATGGTGAAGAAACTTCCGGAAGAGGCTGACTGAGAGAGGGACTCATCAAATGTCTGTTCAGGGATCCCCAATGTAAATGTACATCCCAAGTCAAGAGCATAGTGAAGTGTATGGAAGAATGATAGGCCTTTTGTAAGCCATACTTCAAATTCCATTGTTTATAGAGGAAGTACTATTGCTGACAAGGATAAGCCACTCAGAAATATGACAGGAGTTATGAATCCTAAAGAAGGAACTGTCTTTGGGAACTTGACAATGGAATTTTGTTCTATTTGCTCAGACATTTTTATAACCCATTGGAAGTGTATCTTTTCAGTATTTGACCAAGGAGAGGCAAATGTTTAGAAGGGAGGCAAGTTCCTGCAACAGAAAACTGTTCTTTGTCAGCTGCATAAAGCAGGGAATGAAATTCAGACCCTGAAGGGAGCCTTGAAACCTGGGCTCCAGACTGAACAGGCAGCTCTTCCTGCCCCGTGGATAATCAGTCTTTATGTATGGCACAGACGTGGCCAGGCTCACCAGAGCTTCTGACTCTCTTCTCCCTCTAGGTACATATCCCTTGAGTTCAAATGTGTCCTTGCAATTTGTTTTGACCAATTAAATATGATTTGGATGATTCAAACATCTTTCTGGGTTGAACGTTTTTGAGTCTTTGTTTTCGTCGCACTACTGTGAACCCTGACGCTGAGGTTGAGTTCCTAGGAGGGACTGTCAATGAGGGTCTCAGAGGGTCCTCAGAAGGGTCCCTCCGCTCACCCTAACCCCTTGAGTATGTCATGTGTGGGAGAAATAAAGTCTTGTTTGATGCCCTGAGATGTTGGGAGTGTTTGTTATAGCAGAACACCCAGCCTACCCTGACTGATCTCATGTGTCTACTAAGGCAGGTGCCTTTGTGTTGATTAACTCCTGATCACACTTGGATCCACTGAGCCCCACGTTCCACATGAGGAAATTCAGCTTCAAAAACTGATATCAAAGCTGATAGTGTGATTCCAAAGTTTATTCCTCTTGATCATTCTGAAGATGTTCAACTCCCATGGATCCCAAGCCCTGTAGGCCTATAGTCCTCATTCTGTAGCTGTGGCTTAGAACTTGGTTTGTTGGGATCTGTAGCCTCATGGGTTTTATCACTTAATGAGGAGAATCAGGGAGACAATTAAATATTTTCTTTTTGCTTCCCTGAAGAGCAGGCAAAGGAGTAGGCACAGCATGAGCCCCCGGCAGAGTAGTGTAGGGCAGCTGAGCGAGACCACATGGGGCCCTGAGAGCCCCTGGGGTAAGCACCAGGTCCCCACTTCTGCTCAGGGGGTGGCAGAAGATTGGACAGGATGCTAGAGCACTTGGGTTAGGCCAGGCTCAGCTACCTTGAATAAGTCATCCATATGCGCTTGCTGTCCAGGTAAGGAATAAACATCTTGGATTCCAGTCCTGTCAGCACAGGAGCATCACCTAGGGAGCTTTCAAAAGACAAATATCCAGCCACCTTCAGAAGTTCTGATTCATACACTGGGGGGCAGGGAGGAGCTCTCACCGATGTTTAAAAGGACGCACAGTTACATCTGGGATTCACTGGACTCCATCATTCCAGAGCAGATCTCTGTTATTTTAGTGACCTCCAGACAAACCACTGGAGGTCACTCTGGCACCTCCGGAGTCCTCCTGAAACCTCTGGGAGAATCAACTCTGACTCTCTGCCGAGTCTCCAGCAGCCACACAAAGTCTGAGGCTCTGGAAGGGCAGTAGGGCCCCTAGGAGTTCTAGTCAATTTCCAAGGGAAGCCAGTGTGAGGACAGGGCCTCCTTTCTGGGTAGACAAGGCTGGCAGAAAGGTTAGTAACAGGTTTCCTGAAGGCAGCACCTGAAATTGCACAGAGGCAGTGCTTCAGGTCAGAGAGGTTTCATCATGGAAGGACTTGTGGACCTATTGTCACTCTCAAATCCCACCCACAAGACACTGCTCTCCAAACCCACCTGCCTCCACAGCATCTTCAGGTCTGACTCTCACCAGAGCCCTGCTTCCTCCTTGTTGCATTTGTCATCTGATGTCATTAGCCAGAGACATGTTTGGAGGAGGAACCACAGCAATGCCTTCCATCATCTCACGGCCTCTTGTAGTACTCTGGTGGCCTCTTGAGAGGCTGGCGGGTTCACTCAGATCGCTGGGTGCGCACCCGGCTCCAAGTTCAGGCCGCAAGGCTGAGCACAGGTGGACAGCTGCTGCATTCCCGTCTACTAGGTTCCACCAGGAGCCTGCAATCAGTCACCCACTTCAGCTGCTCCATCCTCTACACAGGTGGGGCTGCCTAACTGAAGAGAAGGGAAACCCCACCCACCTCCCACTCCCCTCCGCAGACCTGGAACCATTCCAGGTGCATCAACAGTGCAGTCTTTGTCCTCAAGGCCAGTGTCTCTTGCTGAGAGCCACTTCAGGTATCCCCTGGCTGCCTTTGCACCGCTGGGTGGCATAACAACCTCATGCCACCAGGGAACGCTGCTCCATGATGGCTGGGAGGTTCGGGTTCTACATACAACCCACCAACTGCACCTTCGTCCAGGCCACTGCCTCTGTGGTGGGACCCGAGGAGCTCCAGGGAGCCCAAGAGGCCAGATAGTTCACTTGTTCACCCCGCACAGTACCAAGTTTGCGCCATCATCTCACTTTGTTGCTAGATCTTGCCAACTTGAAAAGGATTTAAAAACTACATTTACCCATCATGCTATTAAGAGAAAGGAAGGAGATCAAGGGGTCTTGGGAAGATGAGGAATAAAATTTGTACCAGAAAACCAGATAAAGGTGTTGGCAATCTGGTACAAAATTTGGCCCTGAGCATGCTGATAGCCAAGGTGAAAATAGGAACTAGGATTTATTACAATGTCCTTAGTTGTCCATCAGTGAAAATATATCAAATAGTGGGAAAAGGCACACATTTCTGAATACTTCAAAGATAAGAAAATTTTATTTTAAACAGAACAATGAGATGGTATCTCCAAAAATAGTTTTGCAACATGGCCTGTCTAGAAAGAATAATGATAAGTTATGATATTGTGGTGCTATTTCTACAGGAACCTAGAGTCGTATATTTAAGGACTGTAGTTTGTAGTGATTTGGCTGAATGTTTTTATTGTGGACATATATTTATGGCTTTTATTATGGATATATATTTATGGCATGGCGAAGGGTTTCTATGGATCAAAACAAGGATGGTCATCTGGTTTCAAATTTCACATACCTCCAGGGGCTACGGACATGTTGGGTGGAGTAGAGGAAAGAAATGCTGAGGTGGTTATGGGACAAGAGCTGTGGCTCAGATTCCTCTCCACCCAGAGAAGCACCATCTTTGTTTTTCTTGGGAGAAACTGCTAACACCTAAGCACACACAGAAACACACCCAGTTGCCGTGTTCTCACTGTAGCATCAAAACTTTTGCTCAGTTTCCCCCTTGGCGTTTCCTTGACCTTGGTGTCACCTTCGCCCTCACTAGTTATGTCTCCTCAGTAAAGGACACCTCAGTTCTGTCCTGAGCATCCATTTTCATCCCAAGAGAGCCCTCCTCTCCAGTAGCCTCTCTTATGCCTACTCGTGTCCTAGTTTGCCTCACCAGTATCTCACACTCCCAGTCCTCCCACCTAGACCTGGCCTGCCTGCCTATCCCGTCTCTTATCAAAAAGCACCATAGCAGCGGAGGTCTGGAGCTGGCATGAGCCTGCAGAGGGGTTCCTGGGTCCACAATGCAGTTGTCAGTCACTGCCCACCCTGCAGAAGGAGGTTCACCTCAGGTAAGGCGGATCCTGCAGCTGAGGACAGCCCCAGAGAGGAGAGCAGCTCAGAGCTACGAGCCCATGACGCCCCTGGCATCTGAATGGCTGTGTGCACCCTGCGGCAGGGACCCCATTGCCCACTCCAGTGCCCTCAGGTTGGACTCATGACTACATACAAGCCCTTCCATCTTCCCCGCCCCTTTCACTTTACACGCTATCATAATCGTTTTTGTCCATAAACAAAAGTTGTCTATTCACAGCAAAATCAAACCAAGGACAGATTTCCCTTATACCCCGTGCCCCCAGATTTCCATTAAACCCCCCTTCTACCTCCCCACTAGAGTGACACTGACACTTTGGGCATGTCCACTGTGTCTCAGACCCCAGTGCCCACATGAGGTTCACTCTTGATGTTGTACATTGTACGTGTATTCTGGCCTGCAGAGCAAATGACTTTTCAGTGTAAAATCCAGTAGCTAGCTACATTCACCATGTTGTGCAACCATCCCCACTCTTCCAGAACTTTTTCATCACCCCAACCAGAAACACTGTCATCATGAAGCAAAAATCCCTTACTCTCCCCAGCCCCCCACCTAAGACCCCTTTAATCTGCTCTCTGGCTCTATGAATTTGCCTATTCTAGGTGTTTCACATGAATGAAATCCTAGACTATGTGTTCTGTTGTATCTGAGTTCTTTCATTTAGCATAAATGAGAAGGCCACTCTTTCTTATAGCGGAAATTTTTGGTGGGCATTTGGCTTGTTTGCACCTTGTAGCCATTGTGATAATGTTGCAATAAACATTAACTGACAAAGATCTGTGTCAAGCCCTGCATTTAATTCCTTTGTCTATCTGCTGCAAAATGGGATTGCCAGCTCCTCCCTTTCCAGCTGGGTTTTTATTGACCAAACCACCTTCTGGTCCTTGACTAAGACTTCCTGCCCCAGAGTCCAGGGTCCAGCGTATCAGCCAACCCCCCCACCCAGAAAACCTCTCTTCCCTTCTCCAGTTCTCAAAGTCCTTCCCGTCTATGTTAGACAGAGGGAAATGTCTCTCCAAAGAGCTACTCACTTCCTAATCCCCAGAACCTGTGGCTATTACCTCTGAGGCAAAAGATGTGATTCAGTTATGAATTTGAGAGAAGTGGTTTACTGCGGATGATCACATACATCCTGAATGCGATCACAGGTATCCCTATAAGAGACATGCCAGGAAGATTAGACACACTGTGAAGACAGAGGCAAAGATCAGAGGTCAGAGTGATGCGGCCATGTGCCAGGAATTTTAAGGAGTGGAGGCAGCTTGAGACACTGGGAGCAGCAAGGCTCCTCCCTGGAAGCCTTTGCTGGAATCCCCTCCAGCTGCCACATTGTGAAAAATTAAGTTCTGCTCTTTTAAGACTCTAGCTTGTGGTAAATTGTTACCCCAACCTCAGGAAACTATTACATCGTCTTTCAAAGTCCTCCTCAAACACCACCCTCTACATGAAGCCTGCCCTGATTACCTAGGATGGAGGCTGCTTCTCCCTTTACTTTCTTTTCTCTCTCCTTATACCTATTTTTTGAGACCTTTCTACAATTTGTTGGTTCTAAGTTTGAAGTGTAGATGTCTGGATTTTTAAAGCCTCTAGAATAGGCCCCAAGCCCCATAACCTAAGTCTTTCATCTAAATTCACACATTATGAACTTAGCAGGAGCCACGCTCTATTCCACAGCCCATTGCCCTCCATTTGGAACACATGCATTTTTCCAAATTTTTTTTGTCCAAATTTTTATTATATAAATCATTCATGTATATATTGAACATGTACACTCTCCCAGACACTATTTTAATTCTAGGAGGGTAAAATATACATACACACCTCCTAGTGTTTGGTACCCCTCACCCAATACCTGTCTTTATGAGAGGAAACAAAATAATAGGTACATATGTGTGTAATTTTTAAACATTTTTTTCATACATGCACTTGTTCTACTCACTCTCTACCAAACCACGCTCGCCCATGCCCCATTGTTTCCTCCCACCCCTCTTTTCCCTCTAGTAACCATTATTTTCTTTTACTGAGTTCATATTTTGACTATGCATTTTTATTTATATTCCACAGATAATTGAAATCATCTGAAATCTGTCTCACACTTTTGAGTTATTTCACTTAATATAGTCATCTTGAAATGCATTCATTTTGTGCCAAATGGCACTTTAATTTTCATAGCTGTGTAGTACTCCATTGATTATATCTTCCATAGTTCCTTTATCTACTTATCCATTGGAGGGCACTTGGGTTGGTTCCATGACTTGGCAAAATTGTGGACAGGACTGCTATGTACATATGTGTCTATTTAATTTTAAGAAATGATTGACTTTTTGAAGACTTCAGAAGTGATATATGAATACACACCAGTTACAAGAAGAAATAGAGGCTGGAAAAGATTGTGCTTAGTGAGATAAGCCAGAAAGAAAAGGAAAAATACCAATGGTTTCTCTCATAGCAGGAGTATAACGGAACAGGCAAGAAAATATAATAATGATGAACGCTATACACCAGAGACATTTTGTGGGGGTGGAATACACTAAAAACAAAAACAAAAACAAACAAAAAAAAAAAAAACAAGAAGAAATAGAGAAGGCAGTTCCAAGTCAAAGTGTACTTTAGCACAGCCTACAACTCCATCCCACTCCCAAAAGTAATCGTGATTAACTATCTTCATTCTTCCTATCATTTTTCTGATTAATATATATATATGTCCCATTAAAAGCCCATGTGCAGTTATTTTTGCATAAATAAAGCCATCCTTTAATAACATCATCCTGTGACTTGGTAAAAATTTCATGAAGAATAAGTGTCTAGATGTTTGTTGTTGAATTTCTTCAACTTCTCTAATGACCCTCCTATGGCTGAGCATCAAGGCCAGCCCAGTCCAAGCTCAATCCCTGGTCCACTTGCCCTCTCTGTTAAGGGGGCCTGCATGTGCTTTGGCCAAGCTCCTGGGTAAGAAGAAGAGGTACGGACAAGACACCGTTTGTCTGGCACTAGGGAGGCTGGGTCGCTCCTCTCCCAGGGCCGCTGGAGTTCCTAGTAAAGTCTCATTTTTGGCCCCCATCTCCATCAATCATCATTCAGCACTCCCTGGAGAGTGTATTCAGTCTGCATTGGTGCTTTGGGACAGTCAGGCGAGCACACTTAGCTGTGGTTTGAGGAGCGTCTTTAATTCCCTTACCAGATTTTACAGCCTATGTGATGCACTGACGTTCGCCACACCCCAGCCACGTCTGCTGCAGGATGATCCCAAGAACAGGACAGAGCAGCTCATGAAAGTCTTGGGATCTGCATCCTACTTTCCATGTGGCTTCATCTGCCCTGAAGGAACCCAGGAAAGGAAACAGTGGCTATGATGTCTGCAGTTTCTGTGAAAGATGCATTCACGGGTGAGTAAAAAAGTCACCAATCAAGCCAGCCCTGTCCCTTGGGTCAGGGTGGGGAAACATCCTATTTCCTCCTCTGCCCTCTGTGTTCCCCTCTACATCCACGGCAGCCTCACTGCCTGAAGAGTATTTTCGGTGTTTGTACAACAATGCGTGTGTTTCTGGGTGCATATATCCATGTGTATTTGTGTACGTGTGCACACAACTTGTGTGTGCCTGTGTGAGAATGTGTCCTGTAGGAGTGTGCATATATGTTCGCGTGTGTATGTGCTTGTGCGTGCACGAGTGAACATGTGTTCATGTGTATGATGTGTATTTTGCATGCATGTGTGTGTGTGTGTACCTGAGCGTGGTCTTCACATGTTTGATGTTCTTGCACCACTGCAAGATGCAAAGGTCCAGAGAAACCATAGAGTTGGAAGGGACACTCCAAAAAACATTTCTCTGTCTCCAGGAAGCCCCTGTGTCTCAGTCACAGACAATAGCTGGGCTTTCTCCAACTCTTGAAGCTCTTTGAGGAAATTAGAACATGTCTGATCCCATCCTGGACCAAATTTCAAAATACATTTTTGCAGACAAATTAACATCCTGGTTGTGTCACCTGATTTACTACCAAACCACACTGTCTCCTTCCATTGACCACATGCCCCCAAATCAGAGGCTTTGCCTCTTCGTCATTATGGAAAAAATTTCAACTTTCCTTCCAGTTCATTCCTCATATAGGACTTATTTAAATTAGGCATTTGACAGGGCAATTTTGAAAGGCAGAAAGCGACTTTTAAAATAGATATGAAATATTTGCTGAATTTTGTTCAGTTTTTCTTTACACATTTCCAGCATAATCTTCCTGTTTCCTTTTGTGCATCCCAGCTGATGCCATTGCTGTTTCCAATTACTGAGCCTCTAGAAGCAGCTCCGGACAACTGCTTAGCACCACGTTCCCACCACCCAAACCTGGGAGACAGAATTCTTTGGTTACAGAACGCCGGAGTGAAGGGTTGAAAGACACCATCCTTTATAACCTCCTGTTTTCACTCACTCATAATGATCCCAAAATTGTCCTTTTGCCCCAAATCATTCCATGCTCCGTTTCTACCCCAGGGATGAAATTGCTTGGAAAGTCTGCACAGAAGTGGCTTAGCCAGTTTGGAATCAGGCAACTTGGGAGAGACTATCCATCCCTCTTCAACTGGAAAACAAATAAAGTGTATCTCTGATTGTAGACAACCCCAAACAGCATCCTCCCCTTAAGTATCAGCCCTTCCGAGTGGGTGGTCAGTGTTTCCCATAGAGGAAGTGTCTGGGAACAGAGCGGAAATGTGGAATTTCAAGAAAGAAATCACAGACAGTGTTAAGTATGGATTTATCTTTCAGTTCTGCATTTTGGCAGACGTAAGAGAGAGACTCGGTGCTTTATTGCCTTCAGAGAGCTGGCTGCCCTCTGTCCCTGGGCTTAGCTGTCTTGTTTGCAGAGTGTAGTGTTGAGAGGTACTGTGATTTATGATAGTCTGAGCTTGGGTTCTGCCCCTCACTGGCTAGGTGACCTTGATTTTCTTATATAACATCCCTGAGTTTTTGCTCTCCTCCTAATTAAAGTGGAGTTCACTGGGGCACTGCCTTGTGGACCCACACTGAGGGTAAGAGTAGGTGATATAGCCACAGTGTTTGCTGGGCATGTGTGCCACTAGGCTGCAGGATCGATGGCCTGAATTAGCAGCAGTGGGCAACTGCTTCTGGAACTCACCTTTGTGTCTCCCCACAACCAGACCCCCTCTTTGGTAACCACTTTCATTTTAGAAGGTGCCCTCCCCCTTCACACTCTCAGACCATGAGTCAGGGTCACCTTCCTCCCATCCCACTCATGGCATACCCCAGACTCAGTCTAACCACCCTGACTGTGAGCATCCACTCAGGGGCAGAGGAGAGTGTCCGTCTCTCTTGTCTCGGATCTCTGGGCAGTAAGGGTGCCAGACAGAGCTCCTGGCAGTCACCTCTGGCCAACAGAGCAGAGAACTAGACCCCAGAGGTGGGCACAGGAGCTTCCTGAAAAGCCCAGTGGTCCTCTGCTTCCATTTAGGGCATAGAATAGAATGTCAACACGTTTCTAAAAGATCATTGACTCAGTGAGGTAGGAGGAAATTTAGTGGCCAAAAACTTTGAGTTGTAAGCTTAAAAAAAAAAAGTCCTGGGGATATAATGTATAGAATGAGGGGACTATAGTTAACAACTGACAGTTGCTCAGGAGTAAATCTTAAAAATGTTCAACATTAGAAAAAATACTTGGAAGATGTTTTGTAGTGATCACTTTGAGGGCCTGCAGTTACTTCTCTCAGGCCTCTGGGACACCGCTTGCCTGGGAAGTGAATGTGATGTCGCCAGCTGGCAGCAGAGGGCGCCCATGCCTAGCAGTCTTGGCACCAAGTGTCCTCCAGAGCGGAAGGGTCCAGCGTTCCCGCAGCTGCAGGACCTGGAAGAGCCACCCTGACGGCCTCAGCCTGGGCATGGCCCCTTCAGCGTGGTCAGAGAGGGCGTTCTGCGTCAATACTGTCACAAGAGACACATCTGTGGAGTATTCCACTGAGAAGGTGAAAACTGCTTATCCCTGGCTGGGAAAGAGTTTGGTCTCCCACCCTCCTCTCCACAGACCTACCAGAGGCTCCTTTCCCAGCTTCCTCACCTGCCTGCCCTGAAGGGGAAGGGGAGGGGGAGTGCTTTCCCTCCCACTCCCTACTCCCTAGCAAAGTTCTAAATCAATCCCACATCAGGGGCCCTGGTGGACCTCCTAGGGGGAAGGCATTACTGTTTTATTGCCTGAAGTCTTGAGTTCACTTGGCAGAAAATTCTTCCAGAGCCCCAGTCCTCTGAATTATACCAGTGGTGGCAAATTGTCATTCACAGAAGGTAGATTTGATTTTTGGAAGCGGTTGAAAACCAATTTCAGAGCCAAATCTATTAAGTAGGTGGTGAAATCAAGCTGGAGGTAAGAGCTACAGTTCAATGAGGAAAGGATCAAAGGTCAGAACAGGACTTGGGTCCCAGAGGACCCATGATACCTGTGAGGGACTCAATCTATCCCGTGAGTCATGCTGGCAGAGGCCGGGAACCCATGGTTAAATTTTAGTTTCCTCCCACTTCCAAACGTTTTACTATGAATCACAATAAATGTAAATTTCATAAAGGGAAAAACATCATAACTACACTTTTCATTTCATTACTTAATGTCTAAGGCTAAGGGATCCCTAAATTATTCCCAGGAATGAAGAATTATAGTTTCTCCAGAATTGTATGGTCACTCATGGATGTATTGGGACTGAAGAGTTATCCCTGTGGTTTGCTGAGAGTTGGTTGATGAAAAACAAAACAATCGCCACCCACCCGCAAGCCTTCTACAACATTCTTCCCAGTTGTCGGTTCCCACATCCACAACAGGCCCTGACTATTGGCTGACTGTGCAGGCCCAGGCCAGGCATGGAGGTCAGGACTGCCATGGGTGGTTGTTTAGGTTGTACACTCTACCACCTGAAGGACACCCACTAAAGCATAGGTTTGTGTTTGCTAAGCCCTATTCCTGCAGGCAGCAGGAAGATGAGTCGAAAATAAAGGGCTGGACAGGCTGTGGAGTCAGTTAAAAAGAATCCATCACCCTGTCTAGCAAATAGTAAGGCTCTAAGTCCACCAGGAGGTAGACTGGAGTGGTCTTTTCTCTTCCCCTTTTAAAACAGGCTGAATAGAATTAGCAAAGATAAGAACGGAAAATGCACCTGTCACACTCTGGTCCTTTGCAGGTCACTGGTTATGACAGGAAGTCCATCCCTCATGGGGCTATCTCTCACTAACCCCCAGAACCCAAGAATCTCATCTCTTGGTCTTACACTCAACCAGCACAAGTTCCTTTCTGCTCACTATTCATAGGAAGAAAAATAATCAAAACTGGCTATGAAAGACACCGCTTCTTCCCATCTCTCCAGGGCCTGCCAGACCCTGGATAAGGGGGACTGTGTGCAGCTTGGCTGCAGGATTTCTTGTCCAGAATGTGTGTCCCATTCTCCGGCTCTACCCCAACACCATCCCTCCCACATCTGAAACCATTTCCCCGGGCACAATAACACACCTCGTGCTCCAAGCAGTGCCAATATCATATATATTACTTTATTGTTTGTCCATTTACTTTCCATGGCAAGTGAAAAAATAATTTAAACCAAATATGTACAGAGGCTTGGCTAGTTTTCCCAAGAACTTCCAGAATGAGCCCCCAACCCTTGCAAACAGAGGTTACCTTCCACATTTATACAAAACTCCACCTATAAAAGTTGCATGTGTAGAAAGTTTCTTTATTAGAAGCATCACATTTTGGGAAGAGGAAGGGGGTCGGGGTGGGAAGTGGAGGGTTGTGTGCAAGGTGGGGTCCACACACACCTGCCCAGGGTGGTCCCAGCTGGGATGCAGCGGCTGCTGGGGCTCAGGTGATCTGCAGTGGGGTCTCCAACATCTCCATGAGGAAGGTGTCGATGGGCGTGTCCCCAATAAGCTTGAAGAAGAAGAGGTGCTCCAGGCATTTCAGGCCAATGGAGCGCAGGGCAGGGAGACGCAGCAGCAGTTTGGCAAACCTGCAGAGAACAGAGGGCGTTAGGAACCGGGACAAGGGACAAGCCATCCAGCACCGGGCAGGAGGCTTCTCTACTCTTCTGTGACAGAAGAGAGCACTAAAGGGCAGCTGAAACAAACCCTGCTCCTCTAGAGCTTCGGGAATAGCCCAGAGGACTAGTGAATCTGTCAGAGGGAGGAGGTGGGCCGCGTGGCCCTGGAGCATCCTTTGACTCCGGTGCACGTGTCTCAGCACGTCCTCAGCCCTCGTTCATGGTGGAGAAGAGCCTGGTGCCCCTGGAGATTCCTGTCTGCAACCCCAGCAAGCTGGTGTCCCCATTCTCTGCACCCCAATCTGCACTGTGAAAACTGGTCAAAAGACTCGGAGGAGAGCGGGACACCCCCTGCATGTGCTAATTGCTGGGAGCTTCCCTGGGAGATGGGCAGGTTGGAGGCCGGGCTATAAGCCCGGTGTGAGAGGTTGGGGGCAGGCAGAAGTTCCGGGTTGGAGGCAGCCCCTCCCCCCAGCGTTCTCATCCCACACATTACAGGTACTCCACCCTGTGTGACACACACAAGCACCCTGTCTGTGAGGCCACGCAGGTAAAAGGGCCAGTGAGTGGGCTTGCTTCAAGTCTGCACGTCTTTTTTAGACCCCTCCACCTGTCCATTTTCCAGCCTGCTCTGTGGCCCTTCATTGCTCAAAATCCTTTTGACATCTTCTTCTTACAGTTATGCATGGAAACGCCACAGACACCTCCCAGTAAAAGGCACGAGGATGCCAAGCATGGCAGCCAGAGTCTCCGGGTTGGGTCGGGCTGCCACTGAGCAGCACGTTAGTTATTTCACTAGAAGGTTCAAACTGGAACTCCCGGGAGATGTGTGCTTCTACATTTATGCTAATGAAGTTTGAAGGAAATGAGGCTTCCAAGGAAAATAAAGAGGCGCCATCTAGGAAGGTAGGGATGACTTCCTCGCATAGAAAGATGGAAGTCAACACCAACAGGAACCTCCCAACCATAGGGATTGTTGCGCTTCTGGGGGTGGTGGGGGGAGGCAGGGAGCTAGCTGGAAAGCCCTGGCAGAGGGCTCCCAGAAGCCCCACCAGGAGGGGGGAAGGGGTGAAGCGAGGAAACAGCTCTTCTGTAGAAGGCAGAGGAGACTGGGGGAACTATGAATATACAGCTTTTGATACCAACATACCAGTTTTACAATATGCAAAATGCTGCCTGTCCTTACAAGTGCTATCCACTCTGGCCCTGGCTGTCCTTAGAGTGATGTCCATCCTGGCCCCTGGAGCTGAGGTAGCAGTGTAGACAGTGTAGACCGACACACCCCTCAGAGTCTGCGACAGCCCTGCAGTCCTGGCTCCTGTGCTTGGCAGCAAGGGAGAGTCACAACTTTGACGGAGTGTGAGTGTGTGTGTGTGTGTGTGTGTGTGTAGGGGGAGCCAATGTGATGGCAGGAGGGGGGCGCTTGTGCACGCAGGCCCTGCCCCACAGAGTTTTCATCTCTGCCTTCTGGCTAGACAGCCCCTGTGATTTGCACTTCTGAAAAGTGTCCATTGGGAGGCAGCACTCAACCACTGAGAAAACTCCCCTAACCTGGTATTTCCAGGATTCCCGTCTAGCAGTTTCAGCAAACCAGAGGTGGCAGCCCGCAGTACTTACCCACTTGGCTGAGCCAAGTGACATCCTTTATGTACCTGCTCAGCCTCAGATGCTCACTTCTGTCCAGGCTAGGCTGGATGCATGTAGGGAACGCGCAGGGGCCAGCCCCAGCACCTGTCCTGGGACCCCAGACTCTGCCCTCATCCAGGCAACAGCACTGACATGTCTTTTTGATGACTGGAGAACACCTCTACCAGAGATCAGTGTCCTCTCTTCAAATGAGGAACCTAAGCCCAGATTCGGGAACCAGTGGCCACCATTCCTGGCTACCAAAGCCAGTGTCATCTTCTGTAGGGTTCTGCTGGGAGCCCTGCTGAGAAGCTCTAGTTCTGTGAAAGGAGCTGGACCTGGGTTCTCATCCCAGGTGCACTCCATACAAGCCCCGTGATACTGCACAAGTAACTTTTCTGAGCCTCAGAAACTTGTTAGAAGCTGCAGCTGATGATGCCACAGACATGCAATCATTTGCTCGTTCATCCAACATGTAAAATAATATATCTGTCAGGCACTGCTTTAGGTCTGATGGTGAAGAGTGAGCAAGACAGCTCTCTTCAAGGAGCCTACATCATAGTGACTTTCAGCTTACTCTGAAGATGAAATAACATTTGAAAATATCCAGACCATGCCTCCTGCACATGGCCATTCATTAACCATTAATAAGAATATTTATTGTTATTAGTACAATTCTCCAGCACTCCCTCACCTGCCTGGTTGTTCTGGATACTTCTGCTTGGTGTAGGCCTCCAGGGTGGCGTAAACCTTCTCACGCAGAGTCTCCACCTCAGAGGGGTTGGACAGACCCTTGGCATCTGCAAGAGATGACTGACTGAACTCCTTGATGCACGCATGAGGTGGAAACCTTCCACTGAGTCTGTGTCCATTCATTCTGGCCACCTCCCCCAGTGCCACCACAGACAGGCTGGGTAGGGAACAGTGGTGGCATAAACAATGACAGCTCTTTGTGTCCTCAGCTCTTCTTTCTGTGCCTGAACTCCCAATAAACTCTTGGGAGTCAAAGGCACTCACTGCTGAAAATTTCATTATATCCAAGCAATTCTCAAAATTGTGCCTCATACCTCCATTGAGTGCCAAGTGCCTGCTAAGCAAGGACTGACAGGTGAGACGGGCACAAGCTGAGAACCAACCTATGTCCTGCATCAATGCTTCTGGAGACGAAGCAGGAGCTCGGATTACTCTGCACCCTGGAATACTCATCTCCCTTGATGCACCTTTGGCAAAACCCATCACTGTCTCCTGGAAATACTCTTCCCACTTGGCCTCCAGGACACCACTCCTCCGGTTCTCTCCTCACACTCCTTTGCTGTCTTTTTCCTTTTCTCCTCCATCTCCAAAGTAGGTGGGCCCTCGGCCCTCTTCCCTGCCCCACCTTTACGCTCCCTGGATAGGCTGGTGTGTGTCACTCTTCCCTATCTGAGCGAGGCAGGCAGGCTTGTGTGCACACCTCCACCCTGGCTTCTGCTCTCAACACCAGACTCAGAAAACAATTGCTTCCTGGACAGCGACCCTTGGACACTGACCAATCAGTCTGTAATGGCCTAAGACTGAGTCCTGATTCCTATCTGCCCTGCCTAAGATCTCATATCTGTGTCAATGAAAACTCCATTTCCAAGTTTCAGGATAACAAAACAAAAAACTCTTGAACATTATACTTTACACCCCTTTCTTTCACATCTATACACCAATCCCATTGAATTTGCTCCAAAGTAATACCCATAATCTCATCACTTTCTACCCCCTCCTTCACTGCTACCTCTGTCGGCTCCCAACATGCACATGCCACACCATTCAAGGCTCTGCGAGATGGCTCCAGGAGCAGAGGCCATAAAGAGTGGGCCGCTGGCCGCCCCGGGGCACCGCCTTCTGCCTCTCAGCCGAGCTGGGGAACCAAAGAATGTCAGAGGCCCCAAGGCCGACCGCAGAGGAGGGACAGGTCACCTGGGTTGAACAGCACAATGGCGCGCAGGCACCCAAGCTCCGACTTATCCATCTGCATGTCTTTCATTTTGGAGACAAGCTCAGTCAGAACTCTGTGGGAAACAATGGCCGGTGGTGAGCAAACCAGGAGGGCCAGGTCAAGCGCTGATAAAATGAATGCGACTGAGATGATCATGTACCCCCCCTGCTTTCCCAGACCATTAGCCTGGTATGGGGGTGCTCAGAGGAAAGAAAGTTGCAGTTCCTGATCTCAACTGGCTCATGGTTTCATTGAAGAAACAGACCTGGAAACAACATGCAGCAACGCAGTCAATAAGTAACTGAGGAAAGGCCAAGGGACACCCAGCAGGAAGCTGAGAACATGGGTGGGGGATGGAGAGGCAGCCTCAGGGTTGGGAAACTAGTAGAAATGCCACCAGCACAGCAGGGTGAGGGCATCCCCAGCCCGGAAGAACAGCGGAGGGTGATGCTTGTGGCAAGGCAGGCATTGTCTGGCCCCGTGACAGGTGCTGAGCCCACCAACGATCATGTTGGTCTGTGTGAAACACGCCATGGCAAAGGGCAGGGGCATCATGGGTGACATGCACATGGCCAACATCCTTTACGATGGAGTAGAAAGGGGCCATGGAGCCTGCTAGTGGACAGAGGGGCTATTTTCAATCTTGACCTCTTTCCACTTCTCCATCCTCCATCTCAAGTCATTACTCCCCACTCATTATATTCATCTCCTCACCCCACAGGGCTCTTCCTTTAGCTTCCTCTAAAGCACAAAATCCCAGACTGGGCTGCTGGCTGCCTGATGGGTGGGTCTGCTTTGACCACACACACCAGAGTGCCTGCTGCTACAGAGTCCAGCAAATACCTCAGCTGCTTTCCTGCCTCCTACATGGCTGTAGGCTCATCCTGGAGCCTCTTCCCATTCCTGCCCCCAGGAAGAGCAGTTCACCCTCCCCAAGCCCAACTTACTAGGTCATGTTTATGACAAGGCTCTTCTTTGGAATCTGACAACTTCCCCAGCTGCCCAGCCCCACACTGGCCTTTGGCTCCACGTTGGGTAGCAAATCTTTCTTTCTTTCTTTCTTTTTTTAAGATTTATTTATGCATACAGAACTGGGGTACAGGCCAGAGATGTAGGGGATGGTGAGAGGATTCACCAGAGACAGAGTGGGGAGAAAAACAGGCAGACTGATAAAGTACAAGGGTGAGGGGAGAAGTGGGGAGACAGGAGAGGTCTGCTGTGCCATGTGGGTCACCTCTGGGGTCAGGGATCGAACTCACACTAAAGCAGCTGCTGTTAGCTTGCATGCTGTGTTCTAACCTGTTGTACCACCAGGGAGGGCCCAGTAAATCTCTTTTAACCCTGCTTTCGTTCCCCAGGTCACAACCTCATGTGCTTACTGGTCTTTGCTTCCAGCCACAAGCAGCTGTCTAAGCTGTCCCTCCCACACCCCAGAACACACACCCCAGTTCCCATAGGCACATGCATCCATCAGCATCACATATATTACACACACACGCGCCAGAGCAGCCACCTGTCAAAGATGGAGCCAACTCCGGCGCTGTGGGCGCTGCTCCGGTGCACATGTAAGCCCGTGGCCAGGAGGATGCCATCCTGCACAGAGACGGAGCGGTGGGAGAAGGAAGCGATCAGCAACTCATTCCAGCCTGCAGAGAGACGGAGGGGGCCTGACGACACTTACCACATTCTTGCTCCATTGAGAATCGTTCAGTGATTCTATTACTATTCCCTGGGAGGTTAAAGCTGGCTAAGACCACACAGTTAATTAATGAGAAAACAAAAGATAAGACTGAGGTCTCCTGATTAATGGCTTTGCCCACACCCCCAGTCTCCCAGCGCCGCCCACATGGCCACTTGAGGAAAAGGACTCTCCTCCCTCTACCCCCCAACCCTCATCAATCAACAAATAGGATCAAACTGTTAACAGGTGCTAATCACTATGGTAGCTGCCACAGCAGATAACGTGATGAGGCCACATGGTGTCTGCCCAGGACTTGTCAGCCCACTTTTATTTCTTCAGCATTTTCTAGTAGTCCTGACACGGAATGTAGTTTCTGGTTGACGCTCAGTGACTGCTCATTATCTAACAGGTGTGGGATGAGTGGAGTGGCCCCCAGTGCTCAGCCAATCTTCCTATTGGTCCGGTGACAAAGGAGAGATGGCTTATGTCAATGGCACAGTGTCCCAGCACTGAACACAACACAAAGACTCATAAATTAGGAAGGCACCTTGGAATCAATCTAGCTCAAGCTTGAATGAAGTCTCTTCCCCTGTGAAATGGGAAGGTCTCTATTTTCCAATTGCATGAAAATAATGAGACACTACTTCAGATTAACCTCAATCACAATGACTTAATTCTCTTGGAAAATTAAATCAAATAATAGAGCCATGGTGAAACTGGCATGGAATAAAAGAGTTTTATTCCTCCATTAACTAACAGCGTTTCATTTGGGAGTAAAAGTGGGGGGGGGGCAGGCCACCTAAATGGAAGAACTTACAAATAAAAAAGAACAGCCCTAGATAGATTTGTGTTGTCATCTGCTTAGGTGGATAACAGCCCAAATGGTCACTTGTTTGGGGACCCCATTCCAATTTCAAGATGGCAGCCCAAACGACTATACCAAGAAGACAAGTGCCCTGGAAACCTTTACCTGCCCGAAGCAGAATGACCTGGTCCTCCAAGGTGAGATCTGAGAAGTGGGGGATACGCTTGGCCCACTCCACGAGAGTGAAAAGCTGTTTGTCCGCAGCATGGCATATGTTGGTGACAGGGTCATTTGTCTGAGAAAGGAACAAAAGCACATTGAGGCATGATTCTGGAGTTGCAATACACCCTGCTCCATCTCCAGTCCCGTCCAGGAGATGGGAGGTGGGTGGAGGTTCCAGAGCACATACCGAGTTCTCCATGTTCATGTCACCATAGGATTCTGTCTTTGGTTCAACAGCAAGTTCAGCTTCTAGAATCCTCTCCACAGGCATATCCTCATGGCTGCTACTGGCACATTCTGCCTCACTCTCAGCCCGCTCCCGGCTCCTCTGCCTTTCTTCTTGCACAGCTGGCATGCAAAAAGTACATGAACAGGTTAGCATCATGCCCAGGCAAACTGTGGGTAAGTTAGTTAAGTGAGTTACCTTGCTAAGCCTCAGTTTCTTCATCTGTAAAATGTACTTATCATGGTACTGAATCAGGGCTGTTGTAATGTTGACAGATCAAACAAAGGCAACAGACTATTTGCTTATACCCCTTGCCAATGTAGTTTACAATTCATCAGGATAAGCACCCTAAGACATCTACATTTTAAAACTTTAAAACCTCCAATCTTATCCCATTTTTTTAAAAGATTTACTTATTGAGATGGAAAAAATGCATAAAATGATGTAAAAATAAATTATATTATTTTAAAAAGATTTATTTATTTGTACATACAAGAACTAGGGTACAGGCCAGAGGATTTATTGGAGACAGAGTGGGGAGCAGAACAGGCAGATCTACTGCTGAGGGGAGCAGGGAGCTGGTCAGGAGAAGTCTGCTGTGCCATGTGAATCACCTCCAGGGCTGGGGATTGAACTCCTGCTGCAGTGGCTGTGATAGCTTCATAGCGCTGTGCTGTAACCCCTTGCACCACCAGGGAGCGCTCAACCTGCCCCATTTTAATGAGCCGCTCACCCTGCTATCCTGCTCTATATCCTTCCTCCACCTGCCACATCTAATCATCTATGGGCATGCAATAGTTAAGGAACAAGCTCGTTGCTTCAAAAACTCCCTTTGTCAAAGACTATGCATCATCCCTGGCATTCACATCCCATTAGGCCTGCCACTGGTACACGAGCCTGAACACAGCATCGCCTGATCCAGCTTTCAGAGATGATCTTCAGGGAGCCAAGTGGGCATTTAGTAAGTGAAGGGGTGGGGGAGTGGCCTCTGATGACATTTCAGTTTCAGAGGCTGATTTTAGAAGGTGGGGGATATATTGGCCAAAATGCTGGAATTATCTCAGCCTCCCAAATAAAAGCAAAATTTTGCATCAAAATCCCTTCCAACTCTCAGAATCCTCTGGGTCTGTGCATTGGGATGTCCAGCAGACCCCTCCCCCAGTCCTGTGTCCTCATCAAGAGAACAGTCTTTACTGGGCGAGCGTCCATCACGCTGAAAGCAGAGTTTCCATCTTATTCTCGGTAACAACAAGCAGAATTCAATATTAGAACACACTTTTAAATTTCAAAATTCAAGAAAATTACACTCTACCAGGCTACTCCCCCTTCAGATTCTTTCTTCCTCTCCACAGCCCACTCCCAAAACATGTCCTATGTTGCAGGGGGGATAAAGAGCCACAAGGCTGTGGAAGGAGCTAGAGCCTGGGTATGAATATGCAAGAAATAGCACTGAGCCGTCAACACAAGTCAGAGAAGGGAGTGACTGTAGAAATATGACTTACACCCCAAAGTCTCTGGAAGAGGTACACTAAGATGCCAAGAACCAAGATTAAAATGACATTCAGTGGTCAGGAGAGAGTGAAGGTAGTAATAAAGGGAAGAGAGTAAGGGAGAGAGGTGAGAAAAGAAGAAACAGAAGAGTCAGCGAACAGAGAGGGGGAAACAGGACAGACTTGAGCAAAAAGCATGTACCTCGAATCAAACAGGCCTTTCAAAGTGGGCCCTGGCACTTCCGACCTAGTGGCATTGGAGATGGGACTTCGGCTACTCAGCCTGTTTCCCTGTATGGAGAGTGAGGAGTGTAATGCTTGTATGGGATTGCTTTGTGAATACTAAGTGGAATAATTACTGAAAGTTCACAAACCCGCTCTTTCTCCTTCCCTCCCAGTCTCTCTCTGGCCCTTCCCCACCCTCCCCTTTCTCCCTCTATATTTCTCTTCCTCCTTCACCCTCACTTATGTCCACACTGTCAATCTTCATTCACTGACAACACACAGAGACATCATGTGTGCTTGTATTATCAGTTGGATTTACTGGTTAACATTGATTGCTTTTTGTAGTAATTTTTCTTAAGGTAGGTTAATGGGCTACTATTTGTCTTGATTTTAAAAGATGGGGGGAAGCAAATTAAGTTAAGTTGCTTTTGTGGTCCTCAATTGATTTCTTCTACAAAGTTGTAACACTCATGAAAAGTAACCTTCAGGCTTCACAGAACCGACCTTGGCTACAGGGATTCAAGTCTGAGCCCTGTGGTAGCATTTATGGAGTGAGCCTTTGCTCTCCACTCCTCTTTGCTCCATAAATCTTACAACCATAAATGAGCCGTCATCTCTCTGTGCTGGATGGTGTCTTCTGTGTGGCACATTCTGAGCTGCCACTACCACATACTTCAGGGAACAGCGGTGACCCCAGATAGTACCAAACCTCCACTTTTCAAGGAATTGGGTTATCTGTTGATCCAACCTATATTTATTGTGCATGGACTATACCAGCTAAAATGCATGGTGCTCCTCTAGTTACCAAGGAAACACCCAAATCCACACTACATAAATATGCCTTATTCAATGCCCACAATAACCCTGTGATGAACTATGAGGCAAAGAGAGGTTAGGTAACCTGCCTGAGGTCACAGAGCTAGGGAGCAGTGGAACCATCATGTAGACCCCAGCTGATGACCCATCCCCACCTTGCCCAGTACTAACCATCCGCTGTACCATGGCATGAGCCCCCAGAGGTGACAGGTGTTGCCCACAACTTGCTTCTAAAATAATCCACGCTCTACAAGGGACTGAGGTGATGATGCATGGGTGAATTGGTGGTGGAAATTTTATGGGGACTACATCTGATGGAAAACATAGGCAAATAATTATTTTTAAAAATCCACGATCTAACTATGACTGAAACAGAAAGCAGGGAATTCGAGTTCCCCAAATCCTTGAAGATTTTGTGATGGCCTGAAAGTCAGAAAGTCCCAGTCCCACACCAGTTCAGACACTGGCTTGCTGCATGAGCCTAGAAGATACCTAGCTTCTCAGATACCCCATTTCTTCTTTCAGAAAATGACCATGTTACATCAGTGACTAGCCAGTGTCCACTCCAATCCCAGCATTATGTATGCTGTGAAGGCAAGGGGGTCTGGCCCCTCCTTCCTGGCAGGTGAATTCTAAGCCTGACCCATCTTCATCTTTCCATCTGCTCAGCTCTCTAGCAATGCAAATTTCATAGTCCATTCTCTTTTCCAGGATTTTATTCTTTTTGTCCTCAGGAAGATGTTCAAACTGATCCGCAAGCTCTCTAAAGCAAGGCTCGAAATGATAGTGGGGAGGGAAGGCTGTCCAGGAGCCACGTGACACTGGCATTTCTTGGCGTGAGATGAGGAATGGGTTATCTCCCTGCTTTCTCTTCGTCAGGGTAAACAGTACTGATTCCTTCAGCAATTTCTTCTTTTCCCTCCTAATGTTTATCACTCTGCTTTTCATCTCTTCCATTTCTCCACATTCTGTTTAGCAATGCAGAACTCAGAACTGGACTCATTTTTCTATTGCAGAATCAGAACACTGTTAATTGAACAGGAGGACAGCCCACGCTCTTCCAGCCCACACGCCCCTGTTCTCACTCTTCTGTTTTTAGACGAAAGCAAGGACTTCTGGCCACTTGACCTGCGACCGCACAGACCCTGTTGGAGTTGGGGAATTTCAGCCTGAGTTTTCAGACTGGCAAGAGCAGAAATGACCACCTCTTTGGCTCAAGCCTCATGAGCTTATGGACAATTCCTTTTCCTTTTTCTTTCTGAAAATTATTTTTTTTTAAGTTCCTTTGAAACTTATTTTATACTCTGTGAGGGGGGAAATAATGACCCCTGCTGCAGTCATGCTCTTGCTGCTGAAAGACACTCTTTGAGGTGACTGATTTTCTGTTTTGACTGTCACGGTGGCAGAAACAACAGAAAGTATCAATTATATCCTGCAGAAGAGAAGACAACTTCCACAAACTGACTTTTCACATCACAGGTTCTAATCAGTATGCTCATCCACCCCTCTGCAGCAAATATGACCTGAGCATAAAACAGGTACTCATTTAGTATTGGATGAATGAATGAATGAATGAATGATTTTTTAGGCTCTCCACCATTGCCTAAAGCTTTTGATTTCAATATTCAGTTTAAATCATCTATTGATTCAAAAAATAAATATACCATCTGCCCATTCATTTAAAAAATATTTATTATGCCTACTCAGTGCTAGTTACTGTTGCTATTGCAGTGGAGGTGGTGATATAGAATACAACCCTGCCTTCTTGATGAAAGACAGGAGACAAAATAAATATGTGAGATAGCGTAAGCACTGTGGGGAAGAGGTTAGGAATTGTTAGGGGTGGCAGATACAATTTTAGAGTGTGGTCCAGTGGGACTTTACAAGAAGGTGATGATCAAGTTTAAGTCTGAAGGAAGAGCTGACACTTGCTATGCGGATACTTCAAGAGAGAATACTCCGAGCAGACAGAAGATTAAGGGCAAAAATCCTGAGGTGGGAAAGCTACTAGCAGCCCAGAACAAAAACCAAGAAGCTTGGAGCACAGATACAGTGGGACTGTGAGACCAGGTACAACCTTGAAGATGTAATCAGGGTCTTGCCCATTTTCCGGACTAGGAGGGAAGGCCTGAAGGATTGTAGCAGAAGGGTATGAACTGACCCTCTTGTTCACAAAGTCTCACTTTGGTTGTTCTGTTAAGAGAAATGATATGACAAACATGGAAGCAAGAAGACTTCTGGAAACCTATTTGGAATGTTACAAAAAAGTTAATATTGGTTTGAATAACAGGGGTAGCCATAGAAGTAGTGAGATATGGAAAGATTCTGGACACATCTTGATGGCAAGCCCAGAGCCTCTCACCCTTGGAGTATGGTATATGAAAGAGAGGAGTCTGAAAGGTGGGGTTTGGTCTGAGCAAACTAAAACATGGCCAACTTCTAAAATGAAGAGGACCATATGATGAACTTGCAGGGCAGGGGAGACTGTGGGGGTCCCAGGCTTGGAGCTGTCCACTAGAGGCTCCTGTTCCATCTCAGGCTGCCCTGCATCCCAGAGCTCCTGCGTCCCCTGCAGGAAAGGCGGCTCAAGCTGAGTTGTGATCCAAAAGGAAGAGCCTGCTTCTGGCCCTGGTCTGTTTCTTCTACTATAGAATGGTGAAGGTCAGCCACTGTGAGGGTCACCTCCACCTCAGATTTGCTAAGGTCCAAGAACATCATTGCTATCTTCTTGTAAGTGTTCTCTCTTAGCAGGGGCTCGAAGACCTTTTCCTGCATTGTCCTTTCCCTCTTCCCAGAAAAGAAGTTCAAGAATGAAGTCACTGAGGACTTACTAAATGACTGTTCCTATTTCCTACAAAGAAGCAGGATTTCCTTACTCTGAAAGAGTCACTAATAAGAGCATGTACCTGCTTGAGTTCAATTGTTAATTAACTGCCTGATCCAATTTATTTGTGTTATTTAGCAGAAAGACTTTTCAGCCTTACAAATGAGCAGAAAGCACTTTCAGATTTTCTGTTTACTCAGTCACAGTCCACATGAAAGCTAATCCACATTGTTAACTGAAAGATGTAAGGGTTTAAAAACGCACAGAGCTGGGCTGAACGAGAGCGTTAAGGATGATTACTGGGGATGCCATTAACCCCCCAAAACCAAGGGATACACCAATCAGACCGAGGTCATAAAGCTCCAGAAAGAGGACAATGCAACAGGTTTCTCCTTAGTGAGATCTAGATTAAGAGAAGGGAGAAGAGGCTTACTCTGGTGGCCCAGGGGTTAAAGACAGCACTGTCAAGCTATTACTAGCCACTCCAAGCACTGAGTTTTATCCCTACCCAGGGAGGTGACCACATGGCACAGCAGACCTCTCCTGACTCACCTGCTGCTTCCCTCAGCAGTGTGCTTCAGGAGCTCAGCCTGTTCTGCTCCCCACTGTCTCTAGTGAATCCTCTCACTCCCTGCACCTCTGGCTTATGCCCCAGGTCTTGTATGCATAAATAAATCTTTTAAAAAGAGAGAGGGGGGAGAAGCCAGCTGCATGCAGGGAAGCTCACATTCCATTTGTAGGCCAGCTCAGGAGGACCCTGAAACCTCAGCTCCGACACTTGCTGCCTGGCCATTGAAAGAGCAAGGGAGCAGCTCCCGTCTGGGGCATCATCTGAGTTGGAGGACAAGGTGGGCGAAGGCGAAGAAGCAAGATGCTCCTGTCCCCTTTGCACTGAGACATTCGGCTGCCACCCTTGAGAAACCAAGGTACCCAGTCATTCCAGCTCTACTTCTCCCTCCCCCTCCTACATACCAGCCTCGAAGGGCTCTTTCCTACCCTCAGCACTTGCCTCCCACCGCATGTATATGCCACCTGCTCTCCTTGAGCAGAGGGAGGGAGTGGGCAGCCTCACCTTCTCGCTTCATGCCCATGACAAGGCACTTCTGGTAGCGACAGTACTGGCAGCGGTTGCGCTGGCGCTTGTCAATGAGACAGTCCTTGTTGTCCCGACATGTGTAGACAAGGTCCTTCCGGATGGTTCTCTTGAAGAACCCTTTGCAGCCTTCACAACTGTACACACCATAGTGCTTCCCTGGTCACAAAAGAAAGGACATTCCATAGGTGGTTCTTTGTGCTTTTTTGGCCTTTCACTCAAATACCCCCAGGGAAGGCTGCCACACCTCCTGGCCACTGGGACAGGAAGTGAGGAATCAACCGTAGAGAAGGAAGCCTCAATCACAGGAACCAAACTGCAGAAAGAATTATTACACCTTTCTTTCGGTCTTCCCTCGGGAAGATCATCACTAGAATAGCCAACTCCAGGAGCATCATTAGAAAATTCCTAACCTAAGATTTTGTTTTCATTTATTTCATCAATTAATTAAAGTGTTCTGCCTCCTGCAGGGCATTAGCATGCATAATAAATAAAAATATTTATGCTGATTATGTATTACCTGGCTGGAAAAGAACCCCAGCGTCACTAATATTTCCCCATAGTTGAGGCTGAAGGACTTAGGAACCCTACTTAACACATCAACTCTGAACAGAGTCCAAGCTCTAAATTTTTGAAATACTGTTATCTTCAGAAAAATAAATTGGTTTATGATCTTTATAGCACAATAGGACATGTATTCTTGAGATATGACTTAAAGACCTGACGAAGCTGGTTTGGCTTGATCCAAAATAACCTCTTGACTCATTTCATGGCCCTGGTAATCTGCTGCACACGTCCTGTTTTCAGTGACCCCCGCCAGGGATGGCTGGTCCTTGTCAAGAGAGCCACCGCACCCACCTCTGCACAGTCATTGAGAATCCCAAGGCCTTTCTAAGTACAAATCTCCTCAATGCCACATCATACATTTAAGTGCAACTGACTAGAGTCGTGCATCTTAAAAAATAGAGAGAGAAAAATCATTCAAGCCATGTTTATGTCTGGTTCTTGAATGTAACATGTGATGGAATTGCGCCACCAGCCTGATAAAATTTTCTAATTTGGTGTATTTCAGCTGGTATTAAAGTGAATTTGAAGTCCCTGAGAGTATGCGCTCTGCATCATGGGAGCTTACACTGTGGAGGAAGCAGCTCTGACATTAAGTGGTGGCTAAACATAGCCTGCCTGATGAAAAGCCAGCCTGTGCCTACTCACTACAATACAAGTTTGCTAATACAAATTTATTGAACTCACAGCAATAATGAGTACACAATTTTACCTTGGGCCAAAGAATCCAATGCTTTAAGCTTTAAATTATTTTCAATGAGAAACATGAAACCAGCCTGTCATTCCCCTATTCCCATGGTGGATGTCTTCAACATACCGTCATGGGTCAATTACGTTTTGGTTAACAATGGAGCGCAGATACCATGGGGTTCCCATTCTCCACACCATGCAGTGTAGGTGTGTGATTGCACTATGATGTTCAGACGAGGATGAAATCACTAATGACAATTTCTCAGAACATATCCCTACCATAAAGTGGCATATGGCTGTATGAGTGAGCCACCCAGACTTCCCACTATACCACAACACAGAAAACTGCCAAGGTATGGCTGGCTTTCAGTTGCTGTGATCAAGTCTGCATGATTCTAAGACCCTTCTTTGAGAGCAAGCAAATATCAGCCATGTAGCTAAGTTCCAGGCACCTGGAACTTTCAGAGGAGTGACATTTCATACTGGTGTTGGTGACAGTAAAAAGGTGAGGAAATTCAGTTAGCCCTCATGGGTAAGTCACCATTTTCCCATTAAATCAGTGATTCAAATGTCATTAAAAGTGGTGGGGTGGAGACTTGGGGTGGAGGAAGAGAAAAAAATAATAATCTGGGTAAAAATGGAAAAGGTTCAAAGAAGCTTTAAAAACATACTTATGTACCCATGGAAGTATGTTTAAAAACTAGAATGTTCTAGATAGAGTTACGTTAAACTATTAAAGAGCTATCTTTGTTGGGGACATTATAAATAAATTTAGGCTTGCTTTTGTACTTTTCTAGTACTTCTGGAACACCATTCTGTAAGGAATTAAAAATAATTTTGTAAATGTTAAAGCAACTCTGGTTTGAGATGCTTGCTAATCATATAACTTTTCTATTCCAGCAATACAATCATTCCAGACAGGGGCTTCAATATGTAGCCTATAAATCTAATCCTCAAAAATGAAATCATACTTTAAATTCACCAGGACAGCAGGCTGTGAGCCCAGTGATAGAAAATGACAGCCTAGTCCCCAGTTAGAACATTCTAAAGGCCCTTTTTTTTCTTTCACAGGGGAACAAAGTAGCCACGTGAACAGGAGAGCAAGAACTTTCCTGGAACCTTATAGGGACACTACTTCTGCTCATACCTGAGGACCTGTCCCCACAGATGGCACAGATGTGCTTAACCAGAGATCCAGGGCTAGTGGTTGGGTAGTTCATGTTTCCAATCCCAGGGAGCCCCGGTAAAGGCTTGATGTCCTCTGAAATACTGACGCTGTTGACCACATTTAGCTGCAAGAGAAAAATATACAATAAAACACAAAACCAGGGTAAACCCAATCCCAGAGGCCGAAAGCATCAAGGACATCCTTGAGAAAAAGGAAGTTGTATTTTGAGAAGTAGTTTCAAATGCAGAGTATCTAAACTGTCTACATGGGATATGAAACTTAAGAGAGGAAAAAAGTGGCACAGAGGAACTGTGTCTTCTAAATCATTTCTAGAAGACAAAACCAAAACTGGAAGTCACAACACATGTCCACCAGAGTGCAGTGCTTTTATTCATTTGACTCAAGAGTTTTATTTGAGCTGGAAATCTTCACTGAATGGCACACTGAGGACATGTCAGCCGCGTGTTTTTAAATTTTCTATTAACTACTGACTGCAGTCCTCCAAGAAGGGCCACAGGCCTCAGGCCAGAGACTTAGACTCCAAGAAAGCCAAGAGAAAAAAAAAATACAAGTCCATTCATTTAGTCAATCAGAAAACATTCACCAAGTGCTCTGTGCCAGGCCCTGGGGTGCAGAGGTAAGTTAAGGTGAGTTCTCTGAAGGAGATCACAGTCAAATAGAAGAGAAGGTTCATGTCATGGTCATCTCCATAGCCCCACTGAAGATGTTAAACCAACTGCAGTGGTACTAAAAGCTGGTGAAAAAGCCCCAGATTGGTTTCTGAACTTGTCTCTTAAGGACTAGATGATCATCCTGTAAAAGTTTAAAATCACACAGCCAGGGACTCTGTGCTTCATCTTGCCCATGCCAGACATGGAGTGGGCACATGGCCAGATGGAACTCACCACCCTACACCCCACAGTGCTCCTGGGGAGATGACAGAAAAAACACACAACCTGGCCCTCCCTGGTGGCGCAGCAGGTTAAAGCACAGCACTGGGAATCTAAAGCCACTTCCACATGAGTTCAATCCCCGCCTGCCCTGGAGGTGACCCACATGGCGTGGCAGACCTCTCCTGGCCCGCCCGCTGCTCCCCTCAGCAGTGTACTTCGTCGATCTGCCTGTTCTGTTCCCCACTCTGTCTCTGGTGAAGCCTCTCACCACCCCTGAGCCTCTGGCCTGTACCCCAGTTCTATATGCACAAATAAATAAATCTTTAAAAAAAAAACACACACACACACAACCTGTTCTGTATTCACCAAAGGGAAGTTAAGTAAATATGAGACAGCCAACCAATCAACAGTATCTCTGAGTGCCCATGGTCAACTTCCCAACGACTGAGAAGGAAGAAATAAAATCTGGAAGATCCATCTCTCATTCTCAAAAGAGCACAATCTCCTAGAGGAGTCAGAATGCACCAAAATTAAGGACACATATAATTCAACTCAACAAAGGGGGTTACAAGTAGACATGTGTGTAAATGTCCAGTTAGAGGCATCTGATGAGTATCTGGATGTTTCAGGGAGGTATCTGTGTGATGTACCTGAGTTCTGAATCACATTGCCTCACCAAAAAGACTGTAATACTCAAAGTGAAGCGAGAAAGGGTAGGATTTCTACTCTATCTGAGGCCTCTGAGACAGAAAGAATGATCAATAAAACATAAAACACAACAAGCCTCTTTGGTTCCTTCTACTTACTAGCTTTTCAATTCACTGAGCAAATATTTATTGAGCACTGGAGGTGGGCAGGGACTCTGGGCTAAATGCTGTGAAGGATGCAAAAAGAGGAAAGACACAATCTTCCTTGCTTTGAAATCAGAGCACTGGGAATTTTTAAAAATTGATATGAGGTGTGAAAACCCTTATGTGGTGGAGAGTCTATCTCTCTCCCCATGCTTTTTTATATAAGACTAAAACAAGTCATCCAGAACTCGTGTCTCAGATTGTGTTTTGGTGTGTTTGGTGTTCTCAACCCTGGGTGTTTAGCTGGGAGCATTGAGAAAACTGAAGCTTAGATTCCCACATCCAAATGAGGACCACTGACCTTATTGCTTTTACCTTATGAGGTAACACTAATGTGCATCCAGGGCTGAGAATCACTGATATGGTTGAAAGATCAGCCCTGGAGTCACATGACCTGGGATTGACCCCCCCCCCCAGTATGCTCTTAAAGGCTGCATGACTTCAAAGATGTTTCTTATCTTTTCTGACACTCCAGTTCCTTGTCTGTAAAATGCAATAGCTCACTAGTACGGTCGCTGGCAGAATTAGATGAGATCATGATGTGACTCTCCAGTACAAAGCAGGTGCTCCATAAATGGCACCTCTGTTCATTCCAGTAAAATATGGTTAATTCAGACAAGAATGGACAGTGTTTATTGTGAGCGACTACTCGACAGTGGGCTGGGCATCCTGCTATACATGAGACTAGATCCACCAAGGGGATGAAATAATTCCATGGGAGGTGTCAGGAAATTACTCAAGGTAGACGATGGATTTAGATGTCTGTTAGCTTTTTATAGTTAGATGAGGGGGTTTCTGTCAGTATGAATTGGAAGCAACAACTTTTCTGAGTGCTTATAGGAAATAGCTCTACTCTACGAAATGGAAGTATTTGAGGCCAGATGACCCCAAAGACTCCTCTGGCTGACCATGACTCTGATGGACAAGAAACTTTATGGCAAAAAGGAAGAAGCCACTTTGGAATCAAAGGACCCTCACCCATCCCCCCCCACTCTGGTCTCCAGCGGGCCTAGCTCTATCACCCCCAGCCACAGCCAAAAGAGACCATAGTTACTATTATTGGTGCTGTGAGCACTATCGTATGAGAACAGCTCTCTCTCTGCTAATTAGCTGTTTAATCCTCATAGGAGGCCAGGAGGCACTCTCCAGATTAACAGGCTGGGCTAGGTTACCAAGCCTTCTTCACCGCATTGTCTGTCCTGCATGGGAGGACACCCCAGACTTCCCTATCCTAAGTTTCCTAACCTTCCTCCTTGGTGAGGAAGCCCTAGAGGAGACCCCCAGGTCTAAACTGACAGCACTCCCCAACATACCTCTTCATGGGCCTGATGCCAGGGGAGCACGTGACCGGCAGAGGTGGGCTGGTGTTTTCTCGTCTGGACACAGAACATTACAGACGGGATGAAAGGCAGCACTGAGCATGAACCCATTAGCTGCTGGCCCCTAGCCCCCGGCGCTGGCTGTCTTGTTCCATTAGAAGCAGCCCGCTGACTGGAGCACTTTGGAGCAGGCCTCACCTGGTAACTCTGCCTCCTGAGAACATTGTAGAAGCACACCTGACTCATCTGCTGCCCTTTACAGACAAGGCCAGGGACCTCATGCATCCTGGAAGCCCTGGAGCCATCACAGAACATCAGTCTATAGTTCTGAGCTGCTCACATCCCAAATTATTCCATTAAAGGCAGATTTGTAGCCAGTCAGTCAGGCTCCAAGTAGGTATTCCTTTCCCACTGCTTCAAGCCAGTGAGGGCCTTTGCCATGAGGAGTAAGGAACCTGGATCTCAAACCAAGGGCAGGAGTCCTGGGTCCAGGCTAGACTTGCCCCTTCCTTGAGGTGTGATCTTGACCTCATCACTTCTCTTAGGGACTCCATTTCCCCATCTACAGACCAGATGAGGGGTTTCAAACTCAGAGTATGTGTATGGAGAGGTTAAACAAGAAGAATGCACATCTCTTGCCCCCAGTTCAACCAGATGTTTTTATTTGACATTTGTACTGGGCTTCCAAATATACTTTAATTTGGAGAGAAGTCTATACAGTTTTATTTTTTTTTAATCATCAAATCAGATGATTTTTGAGGTCTATCTCAGCCCTAGCACTAGCAATTTTTCTTCTTTATAAAAATACAAACATCTGAGAGGATAACAATACAGTTGTCAATCACTACCATAGCAGGAAGTAGCAGGGACAAAACTCAGATCAGGCAGTGGGGTTCAGAATGGAAGTAAGGAGCCTTCCAAAGATCTATGGGAACTGCTTCAGTCCAGTCAAACAACAAAACAACACATATACAAATATCTAATGTTGTAGTCACATACATACACACACACACACACAAACACTCACACACTCAGGAAAATGTGGCCTACACAATTTTGCCTGCACGTTGCACAAATGCCTTCCCAAATTATATATTTGGATATTTGATGTCTTTGAAAACTGCTCACTCTGCTTAAATACTTGCCAGGGCAAGGCTACGTCTTACAGTTCTTTTTTAAAATCTCTAGTGCCTGGTTCAATGAATGCTCTTTGAAATGAATTTCTCTAGTATCTTTCAGCAACAGAGTACACCTGAATTGCTATTACCTAGATGCATACAATATCACCTAAATACAGTAATGACCGCAGTAATAATAATTATAATTCCACCCTACTGCCCTAGAGCATTGTGATCCTCAAGGAATGATTTTCAAAGCCACATCTCCTTTGATATTCATAGAAATCCAGGTAGGATAATCAGGGCAAATATTTGTCACCCCACAACAATGAAAAAGGAACAAGATAAAAATAAGATATTAAAAAGGTTGATGAAAGGGTATACAGTCTGCCTCCAAATTCTTAGCTCAGCAGTCTTTACTATTCGAGACTGAAAATCCAGCGAAAGCAATATGAAAAGCTCAGATGCAGGACAGTACAGAAGTCCCCCTTTCCCCCTCCAAACCCCCCCCCCATGCCCCAGGTCATACCCACCCAGACCCGCTCACAGAGGGAGAATGTCCCCCTCACAAGTCCCCTCACCCTCTGTCCTGGCCAGGTCGGCAGGCTGCATGGGCCCAGAGTCCCACTCACCTCACCGTGGCTCACACTGGGGGCTTCCGTCCTCCGCCATCTAACCAGGCAAAGGGTTGTGGCCGTGCGGGTCCGGAGCCCAGGCCCACAGCACCGGTTAGCGTCCAAGGCCGCCGTGCTTCACCAGGGCTTGGCAAGCTTAATATAGCTCCCCAAGCCAAACTTGGCCTCAGCACACAGCCCAGTTGGCCAGGACCAAAGCTTTTAGCTGACCTTTCAACCTCAATCCCTCTGTACAGACATATGGTCCAGGAATAGCGGCTCCGCCACTCACAAGGCTATAAAGACAAATTTATTGGCCAGGTTTGGCTGCAGCAGACTAGAGCGTGATTGCCAAATGCCGCCTGGGAGAACCGGTGTCTTCCCTGCTGCCTGCCCACCAGCCCTTCACCGACTCTCCCCTCACCCTGTTTGATTTCTTCACGGATATGGTGATGACTCTCGGAAACTATCTTGTTCATCTGCTTGGCTTCTGCCTCGCCTGCGACAGGGTCACTGATGCCAGGACAAACACTGGTCTCCCTTTCCAGTGCTGACACCCCAACCTAGGGTATCACCAGTCTGTCTCTGTACTCAGCCAGTCCTCACAGGTACTCACTGGAACCAGTGTGAAGACCCATAAAGTGAACGGACCTTTCTGTCTTAAGCTGACCTCAGCTAAACCTGCCCTCCTGGAGCCATTTGCATGAAAGTGACTATCCAAGCAACCCGCCCCCTCATTCTGGAGGGTCAGGTCCCGCCAAATGATCACAGCTATATCCACATCCATCCCCACTGCCTTCCAGCCCCTTGCCTGAGCACTGGCACCCTCATGATATACGTGACCAGGCTCGGAGGTCCCGCTGTGTGTCCCATGGTTCTGCCTCCACACCCCCCACCCCAGGCACGCACAGAACATGCACTGTGGCTGGTCTGCAGGAGGCGCTACATTCCCTGCAGGCTCCCGAGGTGCACTGACTTCTCTTTTAATCCTTGGAACCAACAGGAGGCTCAGGAGTCCATGATTAAGTTGGCACACTCCCGACACAGGAGGTAAACACAGGTCCTGGGGCAGGTGACTTGGGCCCTTGCCTGGCTTTGCTGCTGGCTGACTACTTGACACTGGACACTTCACTTGAGCTCACTGAGCTTAGCTACTTCACTTGTGGGGTGAAGGATCTGAACAGACTTAGTGCTGCTCAGCCAGGCCGGGGTGAGGCAATTAGAATCTCCTGTGAGGCACTGACAACCCTCACAAGGACCAAAATATGTGGTGGGATGGGGGAGGTCTGGCCTTTTGCCTTGCGGTGAGATGCCATGAGGAAAGCACACCCCAAGTCCCTGCTGCTCCTGTAGTCTGGCTACCCAAGCCTACAGCCTGGCCACCCAAGCCAACACAGGAGCTGTGAGGGAAAAAAAGAAGTGTGCCCTTTTGTAGGCCAGGATACTCTGGGGAGTGTTATGCAACTGTACAGATAGCGGAGCTCTGCAGGAGGGCAGGGTACTCACTCAGTGACCTGCCAGGGGAAGGAAAGGGTGCTGGCTGTCGTTTGGGTGCCTCAGAGCAGTCACATGGAATCTACCATGCACACAACTCTCCTCTGGTTTAGCAGAAGGCTCTAGTATGACAGTGAGGTTTCCTTCCTGCATCCCCCAGGCTTTGCCTCTATCTGAGAGGTGGCACATACATACCATAGGCTACCTTGTTCTAGATTTATCCATGTGCACAACTGCCTGTTTTCCCTCCCAATTATAAGCTCCTGGAGAGCAAAGACCAAGGCCTGACCATTCCTGTGTCCTCTGGAGCATGTAATAAAGCACCAGGCACCATGTTGACTCAATAAAAAGTCATCACTAAACTGAGAACAAAGGGAGGCCATACCTACCAAAGGAGCTGCCCACGTGAGGACACCCTTGGAAGGTCCTGCAAGAGAGAGGTCTACAGAGACCCCCAACTCTCCAGCCAGCATCCTGGCCTGCTGTGTGCTGACTTGGCTGCAGGGTTAGCTTGTGTGACACTGTGAGTGGCTGAAAGTCCTTGGAGATGAAGAACACCTACCTGAGAGCTGGGTGGGACAACCAGATTGATCCCGGGAGGGGCTGCCAGTGCTCCTGAGGGTGGGCCCATGGCAGAAGTGATGACTCGGTACGGAGAACCCAGGGCATTGAGAGGGGTCCCCACCACACTCAGAGTCCGCGGGGCGCTCACTGGGGTGTCCGTGTAGCTGGGGTGACTATCCATGGGCTTCCCTGTGGACAGGGCTGCCGACGGGCTCAGGGACGTGGCGCTGGAGTGGCCAGGGGAACCTGTGAGGAGAAGAACATAGGTGGTCAAAGTTAGGGAGCACAGGGAGGGCACCTGTGAGGACAAAGGCCCCAGCTTTTGTTTCTTGTATCTTTCTCTCCTTCCAGCTACACCAGCAAACCTGCGAACCCAAGGGGCCCAAGGCACATTAAGTTGATAGAATAAAGGCAAAGAACAGAGGAGGAACACCTGATAGAGGACAGAAACACTCAACTATGTGTTAGCTCCCCATTGCCCCACCTGGAAGGCACCTTGGATGCGGTCAGATCAGCATGCAGGGTAACAAGGACCACTACTTCCAAGCCACTGTGACCTGGCCGCTGAGACCAGGGCCAGACTGATAGGGAAGAAGAGCAGATACCTGTGACACTGTGACTGGAAAGAAGAAATATGTGTTGGTCTTCATTCCTAATCCCTAGAACATAGCTCCCTAATCCTCTGGCATTGCCTAAGTAATGAGCGCACCAGGAACACCTTTTTTCCTAACATTTAAGTCTTTGGTCCCAGTTCCTGACACAGGACCCCAACAGCCCTTGTCATTTCTTGAGTGATAGGGTGTGCTCTGTTCTAGTAAGACAACTCTGGGTGTGCTGCTGAATGGGGCTGGTCACCAGAAAGATCAAGCCTTGATTAGAAGCTTGGGACTTTCAGCCTGGCCTCCAATCCCCATTCTCTAGGTAGGGAGAAGAGCTACAAGTGGAGTTAAGGACTGATCACGGGTATGTAATGAAGCCTTCATAAAAATCCTGATAGCACAGGATCTGGACAGCTTCAGGGTTGCTGAGTACATCCCATACCTGGAGGGTGATGCTCCCCAATCCCATGGGACAGAAGTCCCCACCCTTGGGACCCTGCAGACTTGGCTCTGTGTACCTCCTCATGGGGTTGTTCATTGTATCTTTTCTCATATCCTTTAATAAACATGTGAACATGTTTTTCTGCATCCCATGAGTCATGCTAACAAATTAATTGGACTCAGAGGGTCCAAAAGGAGGAAGCTGTGGGAACTTCTGATCTGTAACCAGTGAGAAGCACAGGTAACAACCAAGACTTGCAATTGGCATCAGAAGTCAGGGGACAGCCACTTAGGGGACTAAGCCCCTAGCCTGCGATCTGCTGTTGCCTCTAGGTAGATACTGTTAGAACAGGTTAGCAAGACACCCAGCTGGCATCACAAAGAACTGCTGGTGTGGGAAAAGAAAAAAAAATATTTGGTGACCAAAAGTATTTAACATGCTCTATGTTAAGGTACAAAGCTGGGGGATGGACACCTGAGCTTTTCTCTTCTTAGGATTCTACTTGATAGCAAATCCCCTTTAGAAGGCTGATGGAGGGTACAGCACCCACGCTGTGCCAGCATCCCCACCTCGAGCTCACATCCCTGGGAATGGAGGCAGTGCTGCAGCGCACATTTAGTGAGGTGCATGAAACATGCCCACTGCAAAGGTTCAGATGGCATCACGCAGTTCCTGACTTGAGGGCCACGGTCCATCATGACAAAGGGGAAGTGTCCTACTGGACTTCCTGTGTCCATGCAGCTCTGTGTCCATGAGGTCCTTCTCTCTCGTCCCACAGCACAGGGAGACTTGGATGGTCAGGCCTGGCCAGGGAAGGCCAGTACAAATGTCCCTGCACACATCATGTCTGCCACTGGGACAAATGGACAGCCACAAGTATCCATAGGTGGTTCCAGATGATCATCTGGTGCCATTAGCCCAGAGAAGTTGAGCCCAAGTTCCTTTACACTCAATCACAACTCCAGATAAAAGGAAAAAAGGAGCCAACCGCTTAAAGCACCACATTATGAAGCTTTCCGAAGCCACTGCAGCACAAATTCAATCCCCAGCCAGAGAGCTAACCCACATGGCATGGCAGACCTCTTCTGACCCACACACTGCCTCCCTGCAGCGGTGTATTTCAGTATATCTGCTTGTTCTGCTCCCCACTCTGTCTCTGGTGAATCCTCTCACCACCCCTACACCTCTGGCCTGTACCCCAGTTCTGCAAGCATAAATAAACAAATCTTTTTTTTAAAAAAAAAAAAAAAGGAGCCCCAGTGTCATCTCAGGGGCACAGCAGGGAATATTCTCTCCAAAAGAGAGGAGCTATAAACCTCCAGCTCTGGAGCCTGGAAAGCAACAAGGCAACCAGCCCAAAATCACAGAGCTCCCTGTGGAGAGGGGGATGTAAGGAGGAGAGGCAGGCAGGAAAACCCAAAGAAACATGCAAAACAGTCTCACCTGGCTCAGCCTCAGCCTTTGTGACTCGTGGCATCCTCGTGGAAGGAAGGAAGGGAGTTAATGCAGGAAGCGTTCGGTAATGCCCACCTGGAGGTGCCACCTGCCCACTGAGACCCACACAAAGATGCCCAGGGAGGAAGTCAAGTACCTGACCTCCAGTGGTTCGCTTTTGCTTCTACAGACACCTGTCGGTGCCTGCCAAGCACAGTCCATTATCCTAAACTTTTGGGAGACGTCAGTGGGCAGTAAGTGCAGAGCTCAGAGTAGGAAGCCCACGAAGTGTAACTGTGGAAATACTCTCAACATAAATGTCCTGATGGAAAGTTTCCGACTTGGGCTTTCCTGTGGCATCTCTGTTAGCTTGATTAATATCTTTTTCCAGAGAGAATAGTTGCTCCCACATCCGAGGCGGCGGTGACCTTCTGGTCTGTGCCTAGGGAATTTCCGTATGTCCAGGACAACTGCATATAATAGATTGAGCCCAAGCCCCTCTGTGCTCAGGACCACGGTGAGGATGACTCACAGGCTGTGAGTTCACAGTTGAATGGCAAATAGGTTCAAGTGAACAGTCACTTATTATGTATCCTGAATAACATCAGGCCATTTTCGTGCCTTAACTCATTTTACCCTGACATAAGCCTCTAAAGACCACTTCAGCCCTTCACAATGAGAAAACTGAGGCTGCCTTACCTCCAATCTGCTCCTAGGTCCAGATTGATTCATCTCCACCCCTGTTGTCTAGCATGTTCTAATTTGTCCTTCTAACACACACATCACCTCCTCCAGGAAAACTTCCTGGATGTTCCTGGTCTGTTCTGATGCCCTTTTCTGTTTTCTAATACCATCTTATGCTTACTCAAATCTCAGCACCTATCACGCTATACTGCCATAGTTGTTTATTTCCTTTTGATTCTACTAAATGGGGGTGGGTGGGTGGGGTATGTCTTTTTATTTCCCTACCCCAAGCACGGTACCTGACAGTGCCCAGGTAGTAAATGGCAAAGCCCTGATTCAAACTGTCAATCTGCAGCCCATGCTCTCTCCTGCCCAGACTGTCAAGGACAGTGAAGATGATTTGGAGAGCAGTAACATCACAACAGACAAGATGACTCAATTATGAAGGGATTTCAAGCTGAAAGTTCATCTAAAGGAGAGAGGAGAGGGCAGCTCCCAAGAACTCAAGCTTGGAAAATTAAAATTCAAGCTAGCAGGCCTCTGGAAAGAATCATTTTAGACTCTTTTGTGGTCCTGAAGGTTGTAACATTTAAAGAGCCCAGTGTCTACCTTGAGCCTGATACCAAGATAATGTGGCAGGTGAGTGAGCATCAACCCCCCCCACCTTGACAGACGGAAGGGGAGCTGAGAACTCTCCCTGGCTGACAGCTGTCCTGTCCCCGCAGCCCCACCTCTGAAGAGAATCCACTCTGCTGTCCAACCCTGAGTTCTAAATCAGACGAAAGGGTGGGCCCTGTGACTCTGCTCTGTTCTTGCTGTTCATGGATCACAGAGACTATGTCTTTCACTTCTGCACCCCCAGTGGGCACCCCAACTCCAGACCCAGAGCTATGGGGCAGACAAAACAAGACTTTGCTGCACATATTCTTCAACCCCAGAGTCCCCAAGGGATGGAGCCTGTCATCTGTGGTAAAGGACAATTAGGAGGTATTCTGAGGAATAGATAGGCAAACTTTTAAAAAAATATTAATAATTTTGTGTTTATTTTAAAATCTCTCCTGTTTATAGCAAGTGACTGGGCTTCCATTTTGTAAGAAAGATCTGCCTAAAAATAGCTGATCAAATTTTAAAAACAGAGGCAACTGGCTAGGCTCTCCCTGGTGGCGCAATGGGTTAAAGCACCACATTACAGCTTTCTAAAGCCACTTCAGCATGAGTTCAGACCCACCCAGGAGGTGACCCACATGATGCAGCATTCTGACCCGCTCACTGCTCCCCTCAACAATATACTTCATTGATTTGCCTGGTCTGCTCCCCACTCTGTCTCTGATGAATCCTCTCACTGCCCCTGCACTTCTGGCCTGTACCCCAGTTCTATAAGCATAAATAAATAAATAAATCTTTGTAAAACTACTCAAAATGTTATTTATTTAAAAAAAAAAAAAGGAGGCAACGGGCCTAAGAGAAAGTCTACGTAGGAGGATACTCAATATATAGACTTGTACCAAGAGTAGCAAAGGAGTAATGGTTAAGAAACAGCAACCTGGCCCTCCCTGGTGGGAGATGGGTCGCAGCACTAGGACTCTATCAGCAGCCACTGCAGCACAAGCTCGATCCCAGGTCAGGAAGCTGACCCACATGGAAAAGGAGACCTTTCCTGTCTCTCCCACTGCTGCCCTCAGCAGTATATTTCAGTTAATTCCCTGTTCTGCTCCCCACTCTGTCTCTGATAAATCCTCTCACACTCCTGCATTTCTGGCCTGTACCTCAGCTCTCATGTGCATAAGTAAATAACTCTTTGAAAATAAAAGCATTAATCTGCACAAAAAATAAACACATTATGAACCTTGGGGAATTTACAAGTTGCTTCAAGAAAATACTTGTGAGATTTGAAATTTAACTACATTGCTAATACTAATAACAGCACTAGTAATAATAATAACAATTGAGGCAATTCCAATGTGCCTGATTACTCAGTGGTAAGAATAGTATGTTGTTGAGATAGAATGAAAAAGGGAGCTAAAGTTTAGTTGGCAATGGCCTTAAAAATGTTGTTTATTCTGCCAAATAAACATCAAAGACCCAGAAGAGGTGGGTTATTTTATAATCACATTTTTTAAAAATTCTAAATGACAAGTGCACCTTACACAAGTGCATTTTGGTTCTTTGCCTCATATAATGACCTGATGGTTCTTTGAAATTAGTAGCTTTGCTTTTAGAAAAAGTAGAAGGCAATGACTTTAATGACAGAAGTGTTTCTTGATGGAGGATTAATCCATTCTCACACAGCTGACTACAACATTTTTACCAGCCTCCTTTCTCTCTCTCTCCTTGTTCATTTTTTCCCCCTGTAGGAATGACCACAACAGCCAGGACCCAGCAAGAACCACAGTTTTCCAGAAACTTGGTTTCAAGTCCAAACTTAAAGTCATTTTTCTTCCTTTGGTCCCTTCAGTCCAGTTCTCCCTGGCCTCACCTACTCCCTGGCCCCTCTTGACACCAGGGAGTCCTCTGTCCTCCTTCCCACCTAGTTCCTGACCAGCACCTGGAAAATGCAAGAATGCTCTTCTTTTTATGCAGACGATATTTAAATAAACATTACTTTATCAATGGGCAAAGGCTACAGTTTCTCTTCCCTCCTGGCAACATACCTAAGAAAGTCCTATTCCTGGAGCTCACTGGGAGTGGGGGGGAGGCTGGCCCGGCCCACAGTGACCTTCAATATCCCTTCCGGTGCCACGACACAAATGCTCACATGGGACTGGCTCACCAATATCTCTGAGAAGGAAGGGCAGGTGGCAGTGGTCTGGGAGGGTCTGCTCTCGAGGAGCCCCATCATCACCAACTGGATTGTTAGACTGGTTTATGGGGACCCCAATTGCAGTTTGAGAAGCTGAGAGCATCACCAGGAACCGAAGTTTCTGGGGGATCTGCGGGGTGGGTACCTACATCAATTTCTAAAGTCTCTATGTGCATCGTGGTGCTATGGTTGCAGGGCTGTCATCTATAAAGAAGAAAGACTTGGAAGCCAGAGAGTCCTAGGTAGGATTCTAGGTGTGCAAACTGAGCAAAGAACTTAACCTCTCTGAACTGCAACTTCTCACCCATCAATTGAGACACGCCCTCTACCTTAGGAGATGCTGAGAACGTCTAGGCCACCAGTCCCACAGCAACAGCCACAATTATGTACTGTTCAGTGAATATGTGTAGGGGGACTCGTGTCTGCCTTGACTGCCACTGTGGAAGATTATGTAAGGGAAGGGCTTAGCCCAAGCCAGCCCAGAAGCACATGCTCTATTAAAAAGAGTCGTTGCCATACACTCGACACACCAGTTGAGTTTTCTGTACTGGTGAGTAAAGAGCCACTGCTCTGATGTCACTCCATCATCTTGGCCACCCCTTCCCTCCCTGAGGAACACCCAGATCTCCCCATCAGCCAGCCTGCCGCACAGAGGTCCTCCATGCTGACTTCCATTCCAAATGCTGGTTGCTCTGGTGTTGTCACATACTTCCAGTTCCGCCCTTGCTGTTAATGATGATCACTGTGGTGTCTGGCACTGTCCCTGGGACATGGTGGATGTTCAAAAAATATTTGTTGACTAATCAATGAATAGAATCACTTGAATTGACATGTATACCTATACATAGTTTGCCAATTGAATTATTTACATAAGAAATCTATGCCTCTAATGTTTACCAAAAGCCAAATCTTTGAAATCTCTGAATAATTAATTGCATGTGTGTCTGTGTGTTTGGGGGTTGGGGGGGGGGGTTAGGGAAAAGGGACTTAATGAAAAAGAGAAACCCAGTACTTAGAACTATGGATCCTTCCCAAGGTGAGGAAGTTGCTTAGCAACCTCATTCTCAGCCAATAAAAGTGAAATGTCAAGCATGAGTCTTCTGACTGGCTAGACAAGGCAGCAAATGGCTTGCTGTTTCCACCCCTTTGCTTCTGTGCCAGGGTAAAGGGTTTGCTGTCCCATTAAGCAACCCTCTTCAGGGTGGAACGGAAACTTGACATGAATCATTGATAATAGTTAACACCCATAGGGAAGGGTACGGAGTTATTTCTAAGAGCCAGAACTCTCCAGTTGAAGTCAAGAGGACATCTCAGAGCCATGTTCCACTCCATTCTCCCCCATGCTGGGCATAATCCACCCAATCCTCCCTCCTTTTCTCCAGTGGAGGGATGGGGTGCACAAACCCAAGATTCACAGATTATTCAGACACCTGGCTTGTTCTTCCTACTCCCAGGGTAACTTAGTTACTGGTTGGCTATGTCTGGTTGGCACAGAATTTTATTACACAGAAGAGGCTGCTAAGCAAGTGGGCAGGGGGCAGCCATCGGAAGGCCATATCATTGATACTCTAGTGTCATCCTCCCACCCCCCACTCAACAGCAACAGATAAGATTTTTTGAGCAGTTGCTGTGAGCCAGGCATGGTTTCAAACACTTTACATATATGGACTTATTTCTTACCTACAATCCCCTTAGAGGTTGGTAGGCTTTTTACTGCTATTGCACAAAAGCAAAAACTGGGGAACAGAGAAATGAAGTAACTTGCCCAAGGGAACTAAGGCTAGTAAAGGATACAGGTGGCATTTAACCTAGAGAAAAAGCAGCAGCTGTGGATTTCAGTCCCAGACCCACCGTGTACTATGTACACTGGCTGAGCCACTCCTTATAGCTATTACTCAGCTCTTCTTTCATGCTCCCCGGCTCCAATTTCTGTCCTACTCTTGACCTCCCCAACCCAACCCTGGGCCTGTCTCAGGATTTTGACCCTGGCACTTTCTGACTTGGATATTCCCCATCCTGACTCCAGCCTCTCACAGTTCAAACCCCAGCTCTGTTTCTCTTCACCAGGGTTCCCAGCACAACCCAACTTTTCCTCCCTCCTCCTTCCAGAGAAGAGCACTGAATGCCAGAGATTTGCTAAATGCATTGCTTATATTTGAACTTGTTGTCAGCATTTAAAAGCACTCTCACACATCTGAACTACACAGTCATCCTAAGACTGGACGAAAGCATTTTGCAGGCATGCAGCTCTATGTTTGCACAGATGTGTGTACACCAAGACACTAGCCCTTGAACTCTCAGGGAGTAGGGAAGAGAAGTAGAAGCTGAATCCTTTGATGGGGCCCTTCTCTGCTACCAAAGCTCCTTTGGGCTTTCTCAATAGGGAAAATAAAGGAGGAGTATGGATGCAGAGTATGTGGGGGAAAGGCTCCTCTTTTGCCCCCATGGTCAGCCCTCAGGGCCTCTGGGCAGGAACAGGAGGACACAAAGATTCAACAGTCCACAGACTGATTCCCTCCATGCAGCCAGTCCTGACCAGCCTTTCAAAGCCAGTCCAAGGCAGTTCCACTGAGGCACCAAACCCCAGAGGAAGGCCTGAGGTGGCTGTTTCTAGTGCTTGGCTGGTGGAGGGAGCAAGCAGTATCTTTTCCTCTGTCCCACCCTCTCTCCCCAACCTGCCACCCCCAACTCCTTCCACCCCTGCCACCTCCCCTAAAATCTGTAATGACGGAAATAGTGAAAAGTTACAAAGATTGATAATCAGCCTCATTATTACCAGCATTACATATAATTATGGCAGAGCCTCACTCATTTGGATCAACTGAGAGAAAAATCAGTCTAAATTTGTGACAAGTTGGCAGATCACTTTTAAATTACAATTTTATTGCTTCTAAGTAACACACGTGAAGAGTTTGTGTTGTAAGTACCACCAGCTAATGGATATTAAGTGGAGATTTTATGAAACCTGCTTTAAAAGACTCTTTTGTAATTAACACCCCGTTAATATGCTAATGTGCATCTACTATGCTTTTTAAATTGCTTGAAAACAGATGTAACTTAAATAGGCTCAACACTTCTATAATCTTATTTGCTTTAACAAACCTATTTTTTGTTATGTTTTCATGAATGAGCAAATACAAATTAGTCTAGATCATGACCAAGTTAATCACCATTCCAAATTAATTATGTCATAAATCAATAATGCCACATTGTTTGGGATTAAAAACAGAATCTCAGGACTTGAAGAACCACTTCATTTCAGACAATAGAATACTTTCAGAGAGCGTGCATAATTTACCCAAGACCACACAGTCAGGACAGGAACCCTGGATTTTCTAGCTCCAGGGCTCAGCTTACACCATCCATATGTACTGCCCGGAACTCCTAAGTCCCTTTATAATTATATGCTAGGAGTACAGTGATCCCTCCTGGAGGCCACTGTCGATGCCATTCAAGTTTCAAACTGAGTCGGATCAGCTGGCAAGGCAGAAAGTGTCTCCGCTATGTTACAGATACACCTCCATACATTTTCCTTGCCCCCACTTACATGCAGCCACCTTGGATTACAAGTCACATAGCCACAAGCCAGCCCTTGTGCAAGGAAGCTACTGCGAACAGGGGAGGAGCTCGGGAGCCACATGGACCTATAAAACATGAAAGGCAGTTTGAGCCCATCTCTCTTGCCTTTGTGCTCCCAACTTGTATCTAGAACTGCTGGAAAGGAGACCTGGGTGAGACACCTGCAGAGAGACACGTAGAGACACTTGGAAAAGGGATGAGAGATGCAGGAGGAGGTTGCTCCTGGCCCTTGGCAGAGGTAGTGGCAGCCATTATGTTGACTTCATGGTGGATCATGTAGCACATTTTAAATTTTTGAGTCTCTCCTTCTGCTCCAGTTCTCTGAGACCTAACCTTGCCCCTTGCAGTTCCCCGCCAGAAGGTTCCTTAGGCTGATGGCAACATTCAGGTCTCAGTGACCTGCTTCAAGTCAAGCCTGTTTGATTGGGCATTTGCCCATGAGGGGATAGGTAGTTTTATTCTTCTCTTTTCTCTCTCTAGCACACTTATTCTATTAAAAGTCTTTCACACTATGAGTCTGTTTCCTTTGCTTCTATGTATGCAGATGGCAAAAAGCCCTTTCAGAGTATACACTCCTTAATAGTCTGGTGCTTCTTGGTCATGCACTAACAATCGGGCAGGTTAGGAAACTGAGGTTCCAAATGATAAAGTGACATTTTCAAGGTCACAACGATTAGACCTTGACTCTGAGGCCCATCAGCTCAATTTCTACCAACCTTTCTGCATGCAATTCATCGCATTTTGCTTACATATTACTTTTCCCATCTGTCCTTCTAAATCAGTTTGGTGTTCTGGTATCTTGTACCAGCATACCTCCCAGTTCAAATGCACTGAATTCAAGGTATTGACTAGGGGTGCCCCCACCCCATTTCTTGTTCCTAAAGTCACTGAACACCAGTTTTGTCCATACCTAGCTCTTAAATTCATGACTTTATAGGGGAGCAAAAACATGCCACTCTAAAAATGTACTTTTGGGGGCAGGCTTATTTCATAGAAGTAAACATTTACCCTTGGAAGAGACATTCACATGTGCCAAGGGTAATCTGTCTCTGAGGGTATCTCCCTCACTATGAAGTGAAGATGGAGTCTCTTAATCGCTTTTCAGTGGAGAAGGCAGAATGAAACCTGCATAAGAGTCCTGCCTTTATTTACTGTGCCAATCCCAGTAACCTCCCCTGTGCCTATCGTTAACCTCCCCTTTCCCTTCCAATCCCACCTCCCATGTCCTCTATTTTAGCTGAGATTGTTTTAAATGATAACTGAAGCCACATGGTGAGTTACTGAGCTTTCCTGGGCCTCTCCCACATATGCAGGAGGTAACAACGTTATTATGAAACTTCTGTTTGTCTTTTTCTCTTATCAGTCTGTTTATTGCTTATTTCATTGTTTTCCAGAGGTATATAAGATGATTTTCTTTGCACCCCAGCAACTTTATTCTCTCTGTCTTTCTGGACTTTCATGTTCAGACATGCTCTCCCTACCCACTTCAGTAGGGGCTGTCTTCTAAGCCTATGGTCACCCTAAAAAAGAGTAAGCTGCATCCCCAGGGCAATGCTGCACTTGGTCACACGTACAGCATTATTTATTTATTCTCAGGTCTAAGCACCAAAATTCCTTGGATCCATTTGCTTAACCTCAGCCCAAGAAACATTCTCACAAATAATAATCTCCAAATGTTCCACAGACTTCAGAGCTTGTAACTAATTTAAACATGTTTCCAGGGCAGGGGTGGGTCTTAGCCCTTCGCTCCTGTACAGCCCTTGCACAACCAGGCTTAGCCACTGTGTGCTGACTGACTGGTGGATGGACATTTCCAGGCCAGCCTGGGATGTTTGGTCCTGCTGGTGGTTTCAAACCTTGGATATGCTCCCCACAGCTCTGGGGGGTGAGAAACTCAGGTAGTGTTTTTACAGGGCAAACCTGTTCTGGACTTCCTTTACCCCCAACAGTGTGATCCCCAAAGCCTCCAAGAGACTTCTTCCTCATGACACTAGAGACCAGTAAAAACAGGGACAAGGAGAGACACTGAGTCACAGAAATGAAGCCCAAGCAGCCAGCCTAGAAGAACTACTACTATTAGGCTCCTTTACTGCCACTCCTCTGACTTCTTTTATTTTTTTTTAATTTTTTTTAAAAAGATTTATTTATTTGTGCATACAGAACTGGGGTATAGGCCAGAGGCTCAGGGGCAGTGAGAGGATTCACCAGAGACAGAGTGGGGAGCAGAACAGGCAGATATACTGAAATACACTGCTGCAGGGAGGCAGTGTGTGGGTCAGAAGAGGTATGCTATGCCATGTGGTCACCTCTGGGACAGGTGGGAATCGAACTCATGCGCAAGTGGCTTTAGCTTCTTAGTGCAGTGCTTTAACCAGCTGTGCCACCAAGGAGGGCCTCCTCTGACTTCTTACAGATGCATTTTTGAAGTGAAGTTCGTAAGCCTTTCCTTTTTGTAAGTTTCGACACTGAAGTCTGAAATCCCAGCAGGAATCTGTAGTTGCTCTTGAACCCAGAAACTCTGTCTACTCTGCCCTTTCTCAATTACAGCACCTGATGAAGGGAGATGGAGGGTCCAGGTGGTTCAGTTCTCAACTGGGGAAGCTCAGGAGTCATGAGGCATCAAGGTCGCCAACCTTGGGAGAAGATTTCCTGAAGATTTTAAGGGCTTTTTTGTTTTGTTTTGTTTTGTTTTGTTTTGTTTTGTTTTGTTTTGTTTTGTTTTTTGGCTACATCTCATGAGCTCCTGCTCTGGAATAATTTAAATCAGGGCTCCTGCCCTGATTTTCTGTAACTGACAAAGAATCCATGTCCACTTAATTCCCTTGTCAGCATCTCACAGCACACATCTTATGGCTGCTTTAAGGGCAGCCATAGTGTCTTCAAGAAAAATCTCATACACTGTAGCTGAACTTAGACCACAGTCTCAATTTTCTTAAATGGGGAAAGGAAACTAACTTGTATTGTATGTTTACAATTTTCCAGACTTTATTTTATTGAATCTCCATTCTGTGGAAGTGTAACCCTGACCAATGTGGTTGGTAGTATTGAGTTATTTCCCAAACGAATGGGGGGAGGTTTCTCTTTGGCTGAGACTCTTCCTCTTCCTGCTCCTCCAAATGGCCCCCGAGGTTGAAGGGAATCGTTGGAAGGCCACAAACAGCCACCAGCTGGGCAAGCCATACCTGTTTCCCAAGTGTTTCCACCGTAACTGAGGGTCCAGCCAGAAGACCCCAGGTCTCTCTGTCTGGCTGTGCAGAGTCAGTTCTATATCATAAAGGCCAGGAGGAGCTGTTTAGAGTAAGTTTTTGGAGTCCTGCTAACTGGAAACCAACCAGCACTGGTGATAAAACTTCTCCAGAGTGATCCCTGGGGGTCAGCAAACTATCTGGGACAGAGCCACAGCCCATGCGTTAGCGCCTGCGTGGACTGTGGCTGCCACTGCACTGACGACAGAGTTGAGCAATTGCGACAGAGACCCTGCAGCCAGCAAAGATTAAAATATCTGGCCCTTTAGAGAAAAAGCTTGCCAACCTCTGCCCTAGAATGCAAGGCAAGTTCCATGTAGTTAAAAAAAAAAAAATAGGATCCACCTGGGAAAAAAAGGGAACTTTGTTTCACTAGCACCTTCAAGGGCCCAGTCCTTGGTTTTATTCATTTTCTGCAATTATGCACAGTCAGGAGGAAAATAACTGCATTATGAGCCCTAAGGAAGTTGTAAAATCCCAGAGTAAAAAGTGAATATGCTAGTTGTTGTTCTCACACACAATTCACCCATGTAAAGCTGATCTGGGTGGAACTCTAGCCCCTCCCCCACGCTCCTCTACTCTCATCCCCCCACCACCACCACCAGCCCCAGCAGCCAACTGTGACAACAGCATCCCAGCCTTAAGCTCAGCAGCCCTAACAATGGTTTGTGCCCTGGGTCTGCTCCTTACCAGCTAGCTGATCTTGGCTTAACACTCCAGTCAATAAAATGGGTGGATGATAATAACTGTACTTTCCTTCTGGGGTCCTTTGAGATGTTCACTGAGATAGGAAATAGTTTGAAGGCCACACAAGATGTTAAGGGAGATGGTGCATGTGATGCTTTGGATGGGGGGGTTGGCACACAGAAGGTGCCTAACAGATGTTAGCTATTACTGTCACTATTTTGTGAAGATCACTGAACCAGGAGCTGCATCCTGAGAGTCAACCAAACCCAGAAAGTAATGTATACCATCCTGGGCCTCTCTGTCTCCTATTTCCAAACAAGAGAAACATATAGCAGCTTCCTCTAGGAAGCCCCCAGCTTCCTGGCCACCTAACTCCAGAGGCTATATTCTCTGCAGATACAGAAGCTACATAAGAGGCTAAAGGAGAGGTGGAGAATTTAAATTACTTTTTGTAATTTTTCTACAATTTCTGCCCCCGGTTGCTATTCAGCTTTCTATCTCTTGGTAAGATTATTTCAGAAAATAGTTTATACTAAATATGTTCCTTCTTAAATCTCATAAACACTTACTCCTCCCTACATAAACCCTAACCACTTACACCCATGGTGGGTCCCAATTAGCCACCTACACATGTAAACAGGGAAAAAGCATGCTCTCTCATATACACCTATATGCGTCCTCACAAAGATATGTGCATATTCCTCCACACCCACACCTCCCCCACACACTATCCTTGGGGGAAAGGGAGTATTTTACACAAATAGAGTCAGTTGGGCAGGACTTTGGCAAATCGATAGGTTCCACAGAAGAAGCCACCAGTTAGCCACCTCTGGAAGTCTCCAGCAGCCGCTGCTGCTGGGTAACTGCTGAGCTACCCTGTGTTTTATCCCTAACAGCCAAGCCTTGTAAGGAGCGGGCAGTGCTGAGGCTGGGCAGGGACTCTGAACCCCCAGGGGTGTGCCCAAAGTGCAGCCCCAGGCGTCTGAGAGAGAGCTCCACAGAATCTGGACTCTGCAGCCAGACTTCCGAGTTCAAATCCTTGGCCCTGCCATTTTTCTAGCTATGGAAGCGGAAACAGTGATTTCCCCTGGCCATGCCTCAGGGCCCCAGCCCACAGACAAGTGTGATAGTGACACAGCCACACCGATCTGCCACCACCACAAGGACTGAACCTGCTGACGCTGGTGCAGAGCTTGTCGTGGTGCTGGCATTGGGTAAGTGCCACCTCGTACAGTGAAGTGAAATCCATGCCCCTCTCACCTGAGGATTATGCACAATTGGGTGGGGTGGGTTATAAGCTTTGTTTTGCCATCTTCTTAGAGGTAGCAACTCATCCAAGCAAATAAATCTCTCGCTGAGCAGCTGGAAAAACCAAGACATGACAGAGAAGGAGACAAGAAGGTTCTCTCCCATGCAGGGCCTTGAGCTGGGGGATCAGACCCTCTGGTGGGACCACTGCAAACAAAGTCACCACCCTCTGGCCAACTTGTTCACTGATAGAAGGACACTCTTACATATGGTCAGCACAGCCCAAGTCCAAGGCATGGTTCTGCTTCCCTAGTGATCCCCACTCAAGTCACTGGAGCCCCCGGTACCACTTGAAGAGCTATAAAAAGCAGGAGTCACGCGCCAAACAGCTGCATTGGGGCAAAGACATACAGGCTGCAGGGCTGCCTACAGCACGCCTCACATGTCCCCTACTTGTGGACGGAGCCTCCTACCCCCCTGCGCTCCTCACTGCAAGTTCTCAGAGAGACCTCCCTGCAAAAGGGGTGGTGCCCGGCGCTCAGAGTTTCAGTGGCCTCTTAAGTGGTGCATGCAACCAAAATGGAAAACATCAACCGAACCAAACAAAATAAGGATTTTCCTCCCGCAGGAATGGGAAGAGAAAGCAGGGGGAAGGGCAGACATTTGAACAACTAAGACAGCCCTTCCCCTCCTGCTCCTCCACATCAGCCCAGCCCCTCATGGGTGCAAGCTTTGTGTCTCTTTGTGTCTGAACCTAATCCTGAGAAATACTCAAGCTCCCACGACTATGAAAAGTTAAGCCAGCAAAGTAAATGGTTCTTTGTGGGTTTAAATTTATTTCCCCAGACTCCTAATTTGCTGTTCTACAGTGATGCCCGATGTTTAAACTTATTTGTGTGTTTTTATTTGTGCAAATGGAGATGAATATATTGACTTTTATTAAGTACCAAATACATGGATGATGGACTATAGTGCTGCTTTTTCATGCACTAGTTCACTTAATGCTGACAACAGTCATCTGAGCATGGGATTATACCTTCCATTTTAGACATGCAGGGTTCGGAGAGGGTCAATTCTTGCCTAAGGTCACACAGGTAGAAAGTGAAAACCCCAAAGTCACTCTCTCAGCACTCACTCTCTCTCTCTCTCTCTCTCTCTCCTGAACCCTCACTCCATTTTTCATGCTCTTTTCACTATCTCAGGCTATAGAAATACTATTATAAATCTGAGTGAGAGAATTTTGGGAGAACTTTCCCACTCAGCTCCACATAACCTTAGACCCTGCCTTCCCTGAGGTTTCAATTTACGCATTTGTAAAATGAGAAGTCCAAGATGCCCTTCCAGGCACCTTCTGATGCTAACATTCCAACTTCCCAGCAGGCAGCCCCTGTTGAATTTTGAACTAGAACTTCTTTCCATCCTTTATCTTAGCTCTCTCACTTCTTTATCCCACTCAGTCATCCCAACCATTTGGGAGGTTCTCCTTAGCATCATAAAGCCACAATTTCACAATACTCAGGGGACCTGGGAATCCTGTGGAGAAGCGTGGGCTTCATACAACTGAACCAGAGGGAAAAGGCAAAAGCACTTCTCGATTGTGAATGGAACCAACATGGGAACTATTGGGTGGGGGTGGGTGCACAATTGGGTGGGGGTGGATTATAGGCTTTGTTTTGCCATCTTCTTAGAGGTAGCAACTCATCCAAGCAAATAAATCTCTGGCAAAACCAAGACATAGCAGAGAAGGAGACAAGAAGTTTCTCTCCCATGCAGGGCCTTGAGCTGGGGGATCAGACCCTATGGATGCTTTTCACAGCCAGGGCTCAGGTCTAAACTGGAAATCAGAGGTTCAGATCCAGTCATGGTCACCATGCTCACTGCATCATGTCACAACCCTAGCTCCAATAACATAACATCACTCTTTCAGAAAAATGTGCACGGTCCCCCAGCTGCAAGCAACAACCTCCTCTTGCCTCTGCCAGGGCACACAGGGGAAATCCCAGTGGGTCAATAACAAACCAACCCCAACCAAGAGGCAAATTCAGGGTCGCGTGCCACCTGCATTCCCAGCACCTGAGGCCAAGCCTGGTTCATAAAAACTATCCAACGCACCCTAATAAATGAGTAGCCCCCTGACCCAGTGCCCCTGAGCAGGGACCACAGCCACTTTGCCAGCTCCCCCATGCCTCACAGAGGGCTCTGGCCAGAGAAGTAGGTGAGTTTCCTTCCCAAGCCTTCCAATGCTTGGGAATCTGTCTGCACAGGAGGTCAGGAGAGCAGGGACTTCTCAGTTCTCAAAACCTAACAAGAATTTCTGCTTTGTCCTGGCTGCCAGTGTACGCAGGGCTCAAGCTCCTCTTTGGCTCCCAGGAACTTGAGCTCCACACCACCAGCTGACAAGGGGGAGGCCAGTTGGTCAGCTGTTGGTTCCATTTACTCAAAGCTGGGCAGCTGTGTTGCTTCTCTCACTGAATAGGAGCCTTGGGACGAATGTGCCTGGGCGTTAGAGCAGCCTCGGAAGTGTGACCGGCTGCCCTGCCCTGTGCAGTGACCTGGACTTTCAGGAGCCTTGACTCTCTCGTGTGAGCCCAGACTCCCACCCCACCCCACCCTCAGAGTGAGGGCAGTCACCCTCCACCCTCACAGTGGAATTGGGGGCAGCAGCAGGGGAGGGGACAAGAGGCTATTAGCAAATCAAAAGGGAAGAAAACAGGGGAAGCAAAAACAGGGTGGCAAATTAAAGTGCTATGTTTTCTTTTTAAAAATCCAATTACAGGGCAATCTGCTTTGAAATAAAACAATCATGCCCTTGTTAACAAGTATCCCGGGGACCTTAATGTAGACAACCCCTTTTTCATCACATTTTTTTTCTCATTACAAGTTAGATAATAGGCACCTCATAGTAATTTCCCTTTGACTCTTCCACTTTTCACACCCACACAAACACATCGGGCTGTAACAATGCTCTTATTCCATCTGTCTCACATGCATTCTCAAGCATGCTGGTTTAGACGCTGTCTGTGGAATGCCCCCGAATCCTCTGATCCTCTCATCTGGCCATCCAATCTAACATGCAAACAAATCCTCACCTATCTCGCGGCTCTCTGCTCCCCTTTTCTCCCCCTCCCCCCACCCCACGCGTGCACGCACACATACTCACAGGGAAATGCACTATATATGCATATAACAAAACAGGCACCCTCCCCCTAATCAACACGCGTTCAGTCATTCATATTTCCCAGGTCCTCTCATCTCCACAGACGGGTCCCCACGGGGAGCTCCAGTGAAACACTTACCGCCAAAGCCGGTGGGAAACTTCATGAAGTGGGAATAATTTCCGTACATGTTTATCCTCAGTTCATAGTCCTCTCGTGCGTCTGCGAAATGTCACAGCTTCTGCCAGCTCTGGGCGGAGAGGGCTTCCTCCAACTTGGGCTAACAGGAGTGCTCATAGCCCCCTGGCCGCGCCGGGAGCCCGGGCTGGGCCAGCCCTCCGGGATTAGCCAGGAATCTGCCTCCCGAGCCGAGAGGCCACATCGCTGGAGTGGCTGTGCCGCAGCAGCTGGTGCCTGTCAGTAACCACGCATCCCGCCGCCGCCACCGCTACTCTTGCCACTGTGTCGCTGCTGCTTGAGATCCTGTTGCTAGTTTGATTAACTCAGGGTTGGGCTGCTGACTGCGACTCTTCCAGCTCCCTGCGCTTCCCCAGAGGTCCCCACTGGTGGCAGGATCTATTATGTAGGAAGCCAATCGATGTGTGACCGCCCCACCCAGAGTAGGTCAGGAGAGAGGGGAGGTGGCAGTGGGTGGGAGACTCTAGGTGCCTTTTCCTTGTCGTGCACCCACACAAATCAATGGGGTTTTATTAAAATCCATTTTCTCACTCTGGCTTGACTCTAGCCAATGCACTTGGTATTTGATCTGTGGAAGGAGGGGTAAGGGTGGGGGGCCAAGAAAGAACAGAGCCCTTTCATAGCGCAGACTGAAAAAGTGTGAGACTCAATCCCCAGCTGTGGAAAACTACAAAAAATAAAATCAGCCCTTAGATTCAGGGTGGGCCTCCCCAGCTCTGGTGGCTAGAAGTAACTGTGCCCTGACAATGGAGCCCAAGTCTCCACTCATGGAAGAGGCTCAGATAGGGAGGATGTGGGAACCCGGATAGTCGTCATTCTCTTGGGCATCCTTCCCTTGGGTTCCCTGGTCATCACACCACCTGCTCATAAACTGCCATGAAGTCCTCACTGACACAGAGGCGCTCTGGAGTGGAGCCAAGGCACACACACACAGAGTCTGTCTTCCTTTGATGTCCAGACTGTCATACGGCTCTCCTTACCCGTCACTGTTCACCTGCACTTAAACACCTCCAACACCAGGGAACTCACTACCATGCCACTCCCCTTCTGGACAGTTCTTGCCAAGAGGAAGTTTTTTAGTCAGCTGAAATCTGCCTATTCCCCCTACGGTTTCTGCCTACACATTTTAGGCAATTCCCTGCTGCCATTCAGGACAAGTCCCGGAGTCTTACTCAGTGGGGTCTCATGCAAATTCAAAGACAAATCTCCCATGCCTATAGTCTAGCTTCTTTATGTGTTCTAGTCTCATTCATTCATTCTACATAATATGAGCATTCAGTCTTTTTGAAACCTGTCCTTTTTCTATGAATTCATTTCAGCGGCCATAGGCTCCATCGTGGTAGGGAAAGGAGCTGTCCGGTCTTGGATGCAATACTCTAGATGTGGTCAAAATCTCCTCCTGGTGTAAGTGCTGGCAGGGTAATGGGGATGCTATGAGCATACCCAATAGAGGCAGAGCCACGAACTGGGCACAGGGAACTAGAACAGAATGAGAGGTCACCCCTGGGTGCTACATGGCAACAGAGAGGCTCATCAAGTCAGAAATCACACAGAAAAGTCAAGATTCAAACACGAGGGGAACCAGAACAAAAACTAAGAATAAGGGGCCTGACGAGGGGAAAACTTCAGGGTGACAAGAGAAGTGGCCAAGAAAGGGATCAGAACAAAAGCAGGTAACAGAGAATGATCCAGGCTGCCACTGTGAAGAGTGGCAAGGCCTCCGGACCTCCCTGAGCAGGGAACCAGCCTCAGCAGGGCTGAGAACCGGCATGGACATGAGTAGTGCTGAATACAGGAGATCTGTTTGCTTATCCTCATTCACTTCCAGGTAGCCGCATAAGTTAACTCACGCAAAATTAGCCTGCCACACACATCCCTGTCCCCAAGGCGTCCTGTCTTTTATACACATTCATTCATCCCATTCTATCAGGGACCAGCAAGCTATTTATTCTTCCTATATTCCTGAAATGAAAATATCCAGATTAATTTATCCTGCATCTTCATCCAGCATTTTTCTTATTCCTCTCCCATCCCCATCACCCCTCATATCATGGCTTCTGATGAACTGCTTTCCCTATTTCATATTTCCATGGATAAAAATGTTGAGAAGAACTTACCAAGAACGATGGCTGAAGTGTGACGGGACAGTCCTGCCACTAGCACCATGGACTACTGTCTGCCAGTGACTAGCTACACAGCCTGCAGAGCCCTGGCCATAAAGAAAGCACCAACTCAGAAGCCGGCCTTGCTGGGTACACGTCGCCATTCCATTGTTTACAGGATCTTAGCAAGTTACTGAATTTCCCTGGGACCCAGATGCACAAGTTTGTTTGAAGATTAAATGAGTCAACACACATTAATCACCTACTAAAGACTTACTATGTGTTCATTCCTTTTATGAAGATCATGCTGTTCATTATTTTTATCATGATGCTACAACTCAAACAAGTCACTTTACCCCTTGTTTCCTTTTGCTCATCTGTAGAATGATGGAGGGGGCTAGATAAGTCTTAAAATCCCCTTCAACTTTAAAACTCAACTCAAATTTCTCTCGATTATCCATTTTCCCCGCAAGATTCTGAAGCAAGAGTCTAACTGAAGCACAAAGGACAGTTTTTCGCCATAGGCCTGTCAGAGAAGGAAGCAAGTCATTCCAACACAATTGTTGTTTGGTGAACTGGTGCTGGCCAAGTGTTCTTCTGAGTACTCAAACACCATCCTCTAAAGAGCTCTTCTCTAGAGCCTTGTCCAAGGTCAATGTCAAGATGTTCTGTTGGTGGGTTGTGTTACTCTCTTCCCCTTTTGCTAACTGAGTACACTCTCTGCTTTTCCTCACAGAAAAAATACCAGATCCCCTTGTCTGGCATGAATAAGCCTCACCTTCATGCCTCTACCCACCATTTGAGCTCAATACAGAGGACGGAGCTCCAGGACAGTGATCACAGGGGCAGGGGGCCAGCTGTGCACCTCCCCCCAGCTGTGTCACCAGCTCAGTGACACACACACACACACACACACACACCAGCAACCTCGCTCAGGTGTCTGGTTTTGTTTCGTGGATCAAAAATGATGAGAATGAAAATGGGTTTTTTGGGGAGAGCGGAGTAACTTTTTGTTTGTTTTACACTATTTTCAATTTTCTTTTTCTTCCCTTTCTCTGACCAGATATCTTGTTCACCATGGGAACAAAGTATGTTCCCCCAACTTCCAGTTCGCTGTCCATGTCTGCCTACCTCCTCCCACCTGCTTCCTCACATACATTGTTTTCCTACAAAAACACAGTAGGTGATGAATAAATACTTTTGCGTTAAGTCACACGTGATGTGCTTATACTAAAATCCCTCCTGTAAGCTTTTCATGTGATTCCTTCCATGTGGCTTAGCATCTCACAACAAACCATAAACTCTGCCTGGAGTTCAAGACATTTGAGCGTAGCTTTTCTTGTTTATACCTATTTTTTTATGTGGCACCACTCTATCTTATCTGAGGCCCCTACTACTACACCAGCATTATCCTCACTTAAGCCTTACCTAGACAGCCCCTCAGACACTTCACTGCAGTGTCTCCAGCTGTTACTGAAACCTCACTAGGATGCCAAATGAAAGACCAAATGCTCAATGTCCATAGTGGGAATTAACTAATTCATTCCTAAACATTCTGGGCTTACTTGTCAAGGATAATTATCTATTCCTTTTAAATGATATGTTCTGCTTTATTAAGGCCATTAGTACCTTTGCGTAAATGAAAAGGGCATAGTTTTCATGAGTTTGACCTAGTCTCTGCAATAATATCTTTATCCAGGTAATAAAAGCATATAGCTTTACCACCACCTCCACCATTAGCATTTTTACCGTGTGGTCATAGAAAGTAATATTTCTAACAAAAATGAAGAGTCAAAGCATTGTATTTGACAATTGTCAATAAATACTAAATATAAAACTTAGATGCAAACTTCTCCACCTGGTGCAATGGATTAATGAGTTCACATCTGTGTGGTACCTCACCTACAAAACAGTATATTAAGTTTCCATGTCCTTTCCCAAATAATTAAGAGGGGAAACTATATTATCGCAATTTGGAAAGAGCTGCTCCAACAAATTGGATGTTGGATGTGATCTTACAGCTAGGTAAAGAGAAATTAGTATAAGAACTACGCCCCCAACTCTGACTCCTAGCCAATAGGTCATTTGCCAGACCATGATCTTCCTCTTCTTATGGGCAGGGAGAGGGGATACTGGAAGGAGCGGTTCTATATATTATTTTCTCTCTTGTTGTCACTTATTCAGCCAATACTTATTGAGAGCTTATTTTCTGTCAATCACAGGGGATATACTAAGGGACAAAATGATACTATAGAGCTTATGGGTGTGGTGAAGGAAATGAATAACAAATAAACAGTCACAAGCATGAATGTGTCATGATGAGCTCTTGTGTCACTCAAGGTGTTTCTCCTTGAATTATTATCATGAGTGTGCCTGAAAGCCTCTCTTTCTAGACAGCAAACCCTAAATGACTGCAACTGAGTCTGGGTCATTTTTATAGCTCTGACAGCCTTTATGATAGACTCGAATACACTCTAGACATCAGTAAATGCATGTGAGTGAATGAAATATGTTTGAACCTACTGAGATCTCCTGATATCAACTCTAGGACACAGGACATGCAGAAGTGTGTGCCTAGGTTCTAACAGTTCTTAACAGCCCACCTTTCACTGTCACAAGTTCCTTTCTTGGAGTCACAGACTCCCCTATGGATGAACTGCATTCTGATCCTGGTGGATGAGATCCCCTGGGGACAGAAATGAGGCACCTCATTCAGAAAAAGTACTGATTAGCTTTAAATTAGGACTGTATCCGGTATTATCAAAGACAGCCACTTCACCAAGCCTGAAATGTGTCCAAGTGTACATACTATATCTGCAAGATGTCATCTATAGCTTAGCAACTAATCAAAAGTTTCATTCTCAGAGTTAATTGCTCTAGTTACTGGTGAAACCAGCTGACAGAGTGTAGTTTGCTTTAAGATGGTGTTCCCATTGTACATTAGAAACCCCCAGGAAACTTCAAACATTATAGGCGCCTTGTCCAGTTCCAGAGATGTTTCAGTTGGTCAGGGTTGTGGTCAGGATTCAGAGACTGTTCAAAGAACTACAGGTTACTCAACTGTGCAGATGAATTGGAAACTTCCAATAACAAGAAGCTAAGAAGGACCCATCAGCAGAAAATGAGAAACCCCTTCCCAGGAAAATTCCAAGGAACCAATAAGATCCATTTTGCCCATCTGCTAGTACACACATTTGGGGCTTATGAACCCAAGAAACTCTTGCTTTAGCAGGCGATGTGGTGGCTGAGGCCATCTGCTGTGTAGACTTAGCATATATTGACTGAGGGTTTCTGGCACTGTGTTCCTAACATAACACGCTCACACTCCACCCACTCTGCCGTCAAAATCCTACTCATTAAAAGCACTACCACCTAAAGACCATTTCCTCTGTCAAGCTCCCCTTACAAATAGTTCTTCCAATCTTCTCCCCAAAAAATTTACTTAAATATTTATTACAGCACCAATTTAATTTCTCCATTGTATCATAACTAGTTGTCACACCAGACTCCTTTTCTTGGTTACTGCTTTTCTCTATTATTCATATTTCTATTATCAAAGAAGTTAGTGTTTTTGCTTTGTACACAGTAATTCTGCAAAGCTGGGTAACAGCTTATTGAACTGAGATTACAACTATGAACAGGGAAGACTTTATACCTGCTCTCTGGGAACTAGAAGTTAGAGGTTTAAAATAACTTAGAACGACCCTTAACTCCAAACTAAACAGTGCCATCATAAAATTTTCCAGGTAGAAGGAATAGTCACACAGATACTTCTTGGCTCCCAGTCAACCAACTATCATAAAACCCTCCCTGTTGTAAACAATGCAACTGCAGCTGCAGAACACATGTGTACTCTCAGAAGATGGAACTGTGTTCACACTGAGAGAAGAATGGAGCTGAGACCGGAGGGAAGCATCTGATCCCCTCCAGAGAGATGCCAACTATGCAAATATGGGCCACTCTTATCCAGACTGGGTCTAGATTCGAGGACTCCCAGGCCAAGGTGGATGTCAACTTTCAACCTCAGGAAGGTCTATTAAAAGTCCCTGAGAGGGAGAATAAATACTGAATTAGAGCCCAGCTCCCCAAACCAAGATGCTGTGGCTTGGATTCTATTGAATAGGCAGTGGTGAGAACCAAAAAGAGCTGGCTACCGGTATTTGGGTATTCAGGTATAGATATGAAGGCTGCAACCCAGTCGTTCACAGGCCAAGTGATCTATTTTCAGATCCCACTCGTTCTTGGGGAAGAGGCTCTAAATATACCACCAGAGCCACAGGAGATAGATTATCATCACTGGCAGCTGAGTGGGGTGGGGGAAGGGGGACCATCAACCTCAGCTCAGTCCAGAGTCCCACCACTTATATAGCTAATTTTACAAAAGGACAAGTATCTAGGATATGTGACTCAGTCGTCATGTTATAGCTCCTAGGCATGGACTTTCCATGGCAGCTAAAACCACTACGCCATCCCTTCGAAGATCCACTGACCAAAGATTTCAGATATCATACAGGAGGCCTTGGGCAAAATGGCCTTTGTTTTGTTCTCGGGCATCTACCATCAGTGAGAGGTCCTGTAATTATGAGAGGTAATGATGTTTTCCATGGGTAGATCATTTGAGAGCCTGCAACACGCTTCTGTAGCCCATTTATAAAGAGGTATAGAACGTTGTTAGAAGCAAGATCCAAGGGGGTGGGGAGGTGTCAGAAAGGAGACTGACATTAGGGCATGAGAACCACCTTGTTGTAATGACTTTCCCCATGACAGGGAAGGCCTCTGGAGTTAGAGTTCAGCTGAGACATAGTTTTCTTACTGCCAAAAGCCAAATACTGTTCCACCACTTCTATTTCCAGACAGTTAATCCTAAAGGCCACAAAGCATTTAGTTTCAGAAGGGATTGAGGGATTGCCATAATAACTACCAGCATCCAGGTAACTCCAGTAACCAAAAAGGAATAGGAGATTCTAAAGATAGAGAAATAGTCAATTGAGGGCATAGGGAGAAAGGCAGCATGAAAACAGTCTTAAAGTCAGAGATTTAGTAGTATCAGGTAGAGTCTGAGAAGCCTCTGTGCTGTTTGTTGGGTGCCACTGAACGGCAGGGCTAAGTTTTGAGAGATGGAGTCTTCAGGAGGTTTCATGGTCCTGCGAACATCATAATGAGTGTTACTCAAGCCTCAGTGGTACAGCCTGTTCCACTTTTAGGCTACATGGTAAGTCCTTCTGGGACCAGTACGATGTATGTGGTCCACCTTGGACTGAAGTGTCACTAGAGATACCAAGACGGCATTTGAGAGCATCAGATTAGCCTTAGAAGAGGGACTAAACACAGTCTGACTGCTGTCAACCTAAAAACACTGAAGGAGTGTACAGCAGCTGTGGAAAATAGAAGAAGATGGACCTGAGACATTCCCCATATCAAGTTGTTCAAAGGGTCCAGGAACCACACTCCCCCCCACATCAGACTCTGGGAAGCTGGTCAGAGATTTCTGGCCCCTGAACTGTCCAGTGAGAATCTTTGTGGCTGGAACCTGGATGTGTGTGCTTTTAATAAGCTCCACAGGTGATTCCTGTGAGGAGTGACATTCCAGAATCACATCCTTACAAAATAGTATCTGAAGAAACCAAATCTTAGCTGGGCACAAATGCCATGTTACAATGGCAGAATCTTCATTAACACCTCTGGTTACTCTGTAAAGACAGCATTAATGTCTCTGGAATGTCCCCAAGTCACAGTTATTAAGTAATAGAGCCAGGCTTGGAACCAATTCTTTTGACAAGTTTAGTGCTCTGTCCACTATACATCACCTTGGTGGTGCAGGCTCTGGTCAACTGAACATTCTAGAAAACAGGTTGAGCTTGGGGGTGAGATGGTGCCAGTCTGCAGCTACAAGCCTTTGAAAGACTTAGTTGGGAGAAAGTGGTCTCAAGAGACAAGAAATAGGCCAAAGTAGTTAATATCCAGAGAGCTAGATGAAGAGGCACAGCCTGGAAAAAAAACAAGCCCAGATTTCTGCTTATGGGCCTAGAGGGTTGGCAAAGGAGAGGGAGGAGAGGGACGATCTAGAAGCAGCATCCTGATGCAATGGCATGCGGACAGGAAAGCTTTTCTGACTGCCTGTGACTTCACCCAGAGCAGCTGTTGGGGATGCTACACTATTTCTGAAATCGCCCTGACACTAGTGACTCTCAAGGTGGAATTTCAGGCACATCGGCAGACAGGGGCAAGGATATTTAGGGAAGGGAGCCTTTCCAACGCCAAATCAAAGCCTTTGTGTGAGTCTGACACTGTTCCCTCCCTCCTTGTGCTGTGTCCTGGCGTTAAATCTCGCCCCTTTGCAGGCCTCAGCCAACCCAAACTGGAAGTCTGCAGAGCTGAGCCGGAGAGGGCAATGGTGACCGAGAGGATGTTCCCTTGATGTCCTAGCAGATGAAAATAGCTTCTGAAGACTTCAAATCACCAAAAGTCAAAGAAAAAGGGAGGAAATTCAACTCGTCCAATAGACCTTGACAATGCATTATTTGCCCAACTGTTTGAAAGACAGGGATAAACCCATCCTGTACTTTAGTTAGGGATCAGTCATGCCTGGTAATTAGGAAAAGCAATCATCATTAGTGCTAAAAATTAATCACCCTCTTTCCATGGCAGGGTGGGCAGAGGACAGTTTTAAAACTTCCATTTATTGATCAGTTGCCAGTGGAAGATGGCGTGACTGAGACAGAAGGCAGCAACAGGAGGAGCAGGCTCCCCTCTCCGCTCCTTCCATCCATCCTTTGAGCTTCTGACAGATTAATCCTCCTAATGGACACTCAGACCAAATATACTTAATGGCTCCCCTTTGCAACTACACTGGGGCCCGTCCCCCTTCTCCAAGCCCTTCAGCTCTCCTCTTGATTGAATGTGCTCCAGTACCCAGAAAAGTACACAGAGAACTCCCCCCAAAGATAGCTGACATGCCCCTTTTTCCCTTTGTTTGTCCAAGTACCTCACCCTTCCGGAACACTGCCTTCCTCACACCTCATTCCCTTTAGCTGAATCCTAACTTAACCGGAAGGCCACCCACCTCTTCCTGATCCCCCCAAACTAGGATATCTCTGTCTTTCTAGCCCCACTTCCCCTTTTTCTCTTTCCCGTGTATTTCTCTTTCTGCCTGGAATCACTCCTCTACCCCCACCTCCCAGCACTGAGTACCTCTCTGTTCTGATCCAAACTGGCTTAGCCTTGTGACCTTTGCATTTTCTCAACATGAAGCACCACAGACTGAGGTCACTAAACTTGCTGCTACTGAAAGCCCATGCTTCTGCTTCCCCCCTTTTGATTCATGTTGTCTGCTCAGCCTTCACCATGGGTTTGGCCTAACGGTGATGAGGAAGTGACCTCAGTCTCTTTCTGGGGGCCAAGCAAGCATCCCACCTCTTTGCATCAAAGCCTCTTCCATGCCATACCCCTCATCTCTTCACCCAGCCCTTCATTTCTATGCACTTATCATCCATCCATCCATTCTTCCTCTCAAGCACATATCACAACAGCATATTTAAAATAAAATTGTATCATCATTGATTAACAAAACTATATAAATGTCAGTAAAAACATCTTCACCTCTATCATAATTACAATTAAGTAACTGTTACACTGTTTGTTTAACACCTGCCTCCCCCACAGACAGAAAGCCCTTCACATCTGTATTCATCATTGGATACTGGGATATAGCTGGTAGGTGATAAATAGTGAATGAATAAATATTTGAGATGGATCACACTCTGGGAAGGATTACAGCTGCGTGTGCATAACTCATGTATCATCAGCCCTTCACTGACAAAGAACATAGGTCACTCTGTGGTCCCCAACAAGTCTAACAGTATCTTGTTCACTGCAGGTACTCAAGAAAAAGAGGAAATAAATAAAAATACAGTTAGTCCTCATTCACCATTGCTGGTACGTTTTGAAAACTGTAACTTCAAGTGAAATGATGTATAACAAAAATAGGTCTTCAAATAACACCGTTTGGTTCAGTGTCAGCTGAACCAGAGATCGTATTTTTCATCAACAGTATAAGGAAATTCCAGTTGAATGACATTACATGATGACCTGCTGTTCTTGCTGAATCTATTCCTCTACTAGGCAACCAACCTAAAGCCGGTGGTAGAGGGTCAGTAACAATGTATTTGATTCAAAAACAGACACAATTAGTCCAATAAATCAACAAATAATTATTTAGCTCCCATCCTGCAAGAAGGTATAGCGTTATCTGTCTGGATGCACACCTATGTCTATATAAGAGAAGGCATTGTAGGGATATCAGAGGGGCTGGTTTTGGTTCTAAGCTTTGACTCTAAGTGTCTGTGTGACCTTGAACAGGCAGAAGATTCTGCCTGTCAGTTTCCAATTTCCTCCACCTGTAATATCAGCAGAAGATTCTTAGCTCACAGGATATCGTGAGGATTGATAGAAAGGATGCATTTGAAAGCCTTTCTAAAATGTGAAGTGTGATAACATGTATGATTATTATGAGTACATGATGAAAAGGAAAAGTCAGTGGAAGAAATTGTGGCTGCGAGAGTCTCAGTCACTCGTTAAATAGTGAGTGCAATCCCAGATCAGGAGGTGAGGTCCACGCTTTGTAAGCCTGTCTGTCCTGACCCCATGACAAAGCCATACGCCTCCCCAGACACAGGTTCATCATCTTGTCAAATGGGCTCTGAGGTGCCTGGCTTCCCGGGAGGAGGCTTACTAATAAAGAGATTGTCTTAATAATGCTAAGTACCCGGGTGCTATGGTAACGGGCATTACATGATCTGGAGAAGAGGAGCAGCTTTTGATAAGAATAGGGAGCCTGCAGATGGGAGAGGGGGGTGGGGGTGCACACAGGATGGGGGTGGAGAAAATGCAAACAAGGACAGGCTCAGCTAAGCACCAAAGGGTATGAACAAACCGTGTTGGTGGTTCCTGCCTCTCGGGAGAGCGTCTCCTATCTGTGCCCTGATAGCCAGAGCATCCCCAGATTTTCATCTGCTATTGAGATTTAGGGTGCCCCCGCACACGTGAGCTGGTGGCCCCAATGCTTTCTTAACTTATAAGCACATGCAAAAATCTGAATAAAACCAGGTTGTGATTTTCAAAACAATTAGAAACACAATTTCATCTTTTGTACTCACTGACAGTTGCTGTTAAGTTCTCTTGAAACTCAGCTTGGCTTGGCTTCTTAGTCAACGATGATCCATGGGGCCTACAAGCACAGAGAACCAGCAATTGTGTTCTCTGTGATTAGAAGGTGATACTATGCTGATTTCCACACCACCAAACATTGTTACTCTGTTACAACACACCATGTCCATCTGCGGACACCCTACCTGGCAGGAAAGGCTGCTGAAGCCACAGAAAGCATATCTGATGGGTAAGAAACAGGATTCATTCCTAATGTGTCCTGCTACACTCCAGACACTAGACTGCTGCCAGGGAGTCAATGGCTTAGGTTCTAGACTCAGCTTGTTATCAGCCAGCTATGCGATCTTTCGGTTTTCCTAACAAGAACACCTGTTTTCATTATTCTGTCATTAACACAGCTTCCCCTTCCAATGGTACCTAAGGTCTTCCCTTTCTCTCCACTTCTGCTAGTTCCTCGGTCTTTTCTTTCTTTTTTTAAAGATGTATTTATTTATTGATGCCTAGACATCTTGATGCCCTCACATCAATGAAGAGAGCTTGGTCCCTTCTTGGTTTAATCTCATGTTTCAACTTCAGCTCCTTCAGTAAAATATTCCTTGTCAAAAAGGAGTGGCTATTTTTGCATTTACTGGCTATAAGAGGATTTCTACAACAGGTGTTTCATTGCTCCTTGCCAGAGTAAGGAGTAAAGGCGTTAGATATGAAAGACAGAAGGCAGTTAGGTTAGGAAAACAAAAGTGCTCCCTGCTACCAGGACAAGGGTTCTTCTGGAATGCAGTGCCATAAATGGCTAAGAAAATTCCTTTTCTATGGACATTTCAGAAAAACTAGGCTCTTTTATTTCTCTATTATTGAAATCAAATTTACCTGCAAGAAAAGAAGGAATTGCCTGCAATTCTTTCAAATGTCTTACGTGAATTGAGAGGAATTTTGAATTTTTCAAAAATATTCTTTAGACTGAAATATACCTGAATTTAAACCATGATTAACTCTGGGCCTGGGATTTTGAGATGTTTTTATATTTTCTTCTGGAAACCTCTAAATAGTTTACCAGTTCCTTATTACATTTACAATGAGAAAAATAATCTAATTACTCTTAAAATGTTAAGCAAAAATATTTCTTATTCTTCTGGGGTTGGAGTTTTGTGATTTCCTTTGTGGGCTTTATTTATATATATCTTTGTTACTGGTGTATCATAACTCACAGCTCCAAACATTTTGTTCCATAAAGCATATAGTTGAGGCCCTCCCTGGTGGCGCAGCGGGTTAAAGCACAGCACTGAGAAGCTAAAGCCACTTCCACATGAGTTCGATTCCCACTTGCCCCGGAGGTGACCACATGGCGTGGCAGACCTCTCCTGACCCGCCCACTGCTCCCCTCAGCAGTGTACTTCATAGATCTGCCTGTTCTGCTCCCCACTCTGTCTCTGGCGAAGCCTCTCGCCACCCCTGAGCCTCTGGCCTGTACCCCATATGAACAAATAAATAAATCTTAAAAAAAAACAAACATATACTTGAGGAACAAAAAACTAAACAAAGAAATTTCAGTATCTTTACCTACCTGAAAAAAACAAAAGGTTGGAATCAGAAACCCAGTTTTTTGTTTTTTGGTTTTTTTTCTATTTCAACACATTCCAAATTTCTTTCTTTTTTTTTATAATATAATAGTTTATTTTTACATCATTTTGTACATTTTTTTTTATCTCAGTTGTAATCCCTGTGGGAGAAACCCAGTTTTTATGAACAACCCTTGACACCATCCCCAAAGGCCTACTCACCTGAATTACATTAGGCCATCTCCTCCCGTTAATGAACCAATCTCTTCAGCTGCCCTTCCCCCACCCCTTTCCTCCACTCCCTCATCCTCCTGGTGACCATTTAATTACCATCTGTTTTTCATGTCCCTCCAAAGTGATTGAAAACATGCACCATCAAGACCTTTGGATCATTAAAGCCCATCGCTATCCTCTTCTGTTCCCCTCATGTTCCATTTGCCTTTATAGAGTGAAGTGTGAGTCCTGTGAAATCAGAAGACATAGATTGAAATCCAAACTCTACTAATTACAATACACAAGATCTCCAGAAATGTATTTATTCTTGTTGAACTTTCATACTCTTAGGCATGAAGTGTGAGGGGTAGCTGTAAATATGAGAGATTTGTGAAAATGAGAGTTGTGAAAATACCTGGTACAGTGACCAACACATATAGGTGCTCAGTAAAAAGAAAGATGTCCAGGGGCCCTCCCTGGTGACGCAGCAGGTTAAAGCACAACACTAAGAAGCTAAAGCCACTTCAGCATGAGTTCGATCCCTGCCCCAGAGGTGATCCACATGGCGCTGCAGACCTCTCCTGACCCGCCCACTGCTCCCCTCAGCAGTGTACTTTGTCAGTCGGCCTGTTCTGCTTCCCACTCTGTCTCTGGTGAATCCTCTCATCACCTCTGGCCTGCACCCCCAGTTCTGTATGCATAAATAAATAAATCTTAAAAAAAGAAAGAAAGGTGTCCAGCTGTTCTTTCTTCGAAGGACAGTTCAATTTGAAAATTACTTTTCTAAGTAGAATATTCAGCACTTTAACCTACAAGGTACAAGTCAAAGCTAAAATGAAATATTACTTCCCACCTGTTAAAATAGCAACATAAATAAAGATAAGAGGTAGAAGTGTTGGCAAGGATACAGAGAAAGGGAACCTTGCATAGTCACACTGGTGACTATGCAAGTTAGTGGAATATGGTGTGTTTCACGATGAGAAACAGTATGGTAGTTCCTCACCAAATTAAAAGTAGGACTAACAGATGACCAAACTAGTCCAATTCTGGGTTTTTATCCAAAAGAAGACAAAAGTACTAATTCAAAAAGATAAGTGCACTCCCATGTACACATCAGCATTATTTAAAACAGCCAAGGTGTGGGAAAATCCTGTGTTCATCATCTTGAGAACAGGTAAAGAAAATATGGTATATATAAGTTATGAAATCTTATTTAGGCATAAATAAGAATGAAACCTTGCCATTGCAACAACACGGATGGTCTTCAAGAGCAGAGACCACGGAATACAAACACCAGACAGACATCATATGATCTCACTTATATGAAATATTTTAAAAAGGAAGTAAATTCACAGACACAGAAGATAGATGGCAGTTATTAGATACAGAGTAAGGAGTGGGCAAAATGAATGAAGAGAGTCAAAAAGGACAAATTGCCAGTGATAGAGTAAATTAATATGTGGACCATTCATTTAATGAGCATCCCAGAACACGAATACAGAATGGAAGGGAGAAAATGATAAGAGAAAGAAAATGAAACAAATGTTTAGTGTTTACAAAAAGTACAAACTGGGTCCACCACCCAAAACATATCCCAGCTAAAGTTTGAAAATGTTAAGGATAAAAAAACTCTAAAAGTTTAGGGGGAAACAATTATTTTGTTTACCTAAAAAAGCAATACATATCAGATTTCCATCACTAAAACTGCATGTTAGAGGTCACAGCAGAGATGGAAAAATCATTTTAAACCTGGAATTCTAGACAAATCAATCAAGGAAGTAGGAGCAGCAATGATTTGATCCACAGTAAGAGCCAGAAAGTTGACCTCCAATGTAATCTTCTGTAATGATCATTTGAAAGCATACACCAGCCAAGCAAAACAGAAATCTGAGAGGAGAACATGGGACCCAAAAAGAGTGCAAGTGAACCAGAAGGAAAAGCAGTAAAGTAAAATCCCATAGTGACAGTTCTTGAGTTCTAGAAATTAACAAATGAGAAAAGGCAGACAGAGCTCTTTAAAAAGAAAACTGTCAAGAGTCAAGGCTATTTTCTGTACAACCAAGTGGAATTAGGAGTTGGGTGATCTTATGGATTAGGTCAAAGACTAGCATTGTTTTGTGAACACAAAGAGAGATGTGGCTAGGACTACCAGGGGAAATCTATTTAGCAAAGAGTTATACAAGCAAATCACAGTCCAAATACATGAAAATGCATCCTACTTCTGAGGACAGAATGGATAGCAGAATCTCCCTTGGACAGTGATTCTGGAAACATTCTTTTTTCAAAGGAGAACGTTTTATCAATTCAGTGTTGAAAAGAAAGACTGAGGCACCATGTTATATTTTTAATTTATTTGAGCAAACATTGATTCCAGTCTGTCACTGCCAACCCCAAAGTGGCTAGGGGCTCTTAGTCTGGGTGGGAGTTAGAGAAAGGCTTTTATGAAGCTGATGCAGAAATAGCCAGGGCATTGTTTGATTGACTAAAGCTTAAGCAGTTGCCTTATTTGGGAAAGACTGGTCGGCTACCCATAATTAGTTGTTCTGAGATTTCACTTTCTCAGATACAAGTGCCTTTATAGGAACAAAACCTCTGATTAGGTTTTGTTTGCTGCTGTAAGGCACCCAGGGCATTAGACCACTTTAGTTTAATGCCCTCCTGGTTTAAATGTTCGACAATAGAGGATAATTATAACATAATCATAATGTAAATATTCATTGAAATCAGCATATAAATAAAATGTAGAGGACCTCAAGGTAGCTACAGAACAGAATGTAAATATTTTAAATGTGATAGAACAGAGGACAGAAGTTAGAATGGGGGGGCTGATGAGTTCCTTATTTTATAGGACAAAATCAGGAAATACTTCTAAAGTGGAGCTATGGAGAGATATAATCTTTTAAAAATATATGTATATTTCAAATATTATTTGAAATTACAAAGAATGAGACAGCAAAATTAGAGAAGGGATGCAGTTACTACAAATGAATTACAGTCCTCCACTGTGAGAAATCAATAAATACTATTAAAAGTAGGAGAAACAAGCAAAATACATTTAAACTTGTCTTAGTTGAAGTTTAGAACCACCAGAACGATAACGTAGACAAAATTATGAAACATAGGCATAGGTGAGGGAGGCGGTAGGGGCATTTTAATATATTTATTATTTTATATTCTTTTAGTTTACATATTTATATTTTAAATAAATGCATTATATTATTTTACATTGGATTTTGCTTTTTATTTCTCTGTGCATTTTTTTAAAATCTCTTTCTTTTTTTTTTTAAATTTATTTATTTGTTCATACAGAACTGGGGTACAGACCAGAGGCTCAGGGGTGGCAAGAGGCATCAACATAGTCAGAGTGGGGGGCAGAACAGGCAGATCGACGAAGTACACCGCTGAGGGGAGCAGCGGGCAGGTCAGGAGAGGTCTGCCACGCCATGTGGTCACCTCCTGGGCAGGCAGGAATCGAACTCATGCGGAAGTGGCTTTAGCTTCTCAGTGCTGTGCTTTAACCTGCTGCACCACCAGGGAGGGCCCTCTCTGTGCATTTTTACTTTAGTGGTTGAGGAACATGCAATACTAAATAATTAGAGCTGGGCAAAGGATGCCAATCTCAGAGCTGGGGGGGGTACATATTTGGATAGAAGTGCCCTCTGGACAATTTTGAGTTTGCTCAACATGAGCAAGCCCTTCTTACATCTAAGACACAAACATGGATGGATGGATGGATAGGTGGATGGATGGATGGATGGACGGATGGATGGATGGCATTATAGGAGAGTAATGGGTTTCAGGGCCACAAGCTAGAGAGGAGCCAATCCTTTGAAATGACTCTAAGCTAGAGGCTCTAAAGAGTGGTGGGTTGTGTGAATGTCACCTGACCCCATGGTCAGCCTGTAGACTCTGGAACAAACAACTGTCACTTACTATCTGTGGGACTTAAGACAACTGATGAAAATGTTAGTGCCCTTCTCCTAGGGTTTTGTGTGACTTGAATGAGTCCATTTGTGTTCAGATGCATTTTGTTATTATAAAGAGGTATAGATTCTGCTTAAAGGAGAGCCCAACACCAATGTTTTAGAAAGTCCACTAGATGATGAACACCTGTAACTTTTTCCTTCCTAAGCTATTAGATTTTAGCCCTGGGAAAGAAAATGCTAATTTGGAGAAGAACAAATTATGAAAATTAATATCACTAATAAAAGTTACCATTTACTGAGCTGAGCAGTTTCACCATGTGCTGCAGACTGGAGACATCATCTTTTTAGGTCTTCAGTATCAGATGAGACAGACCTTATTATCTCTTTTTCCCCTCCAAACAAGTTTTATTGTGGTGCTCTCCCTGGTGGGGCAATGGGTTAAAGTGCAGCACTCGGAAGCTGTCCGCAGCCACTGCAGCACAATTCAATCCTCAGCCAGGGAAGTGACCCACCTAGCAGACCTCCCCTGACCCGCCTGCTGCTCCCCTCAGCAGTGTATTTCAGTCAATGTGCCTGTTCTGCTCCCCACTCCATCTCCAGTGATTCCTCTCATCACCCCCCACCTCTGGGCCTGTACACCAGTTCTTGTATGCATAAATAAATAAATCTTTTAAAACAATTTAGTTGCAGTAAAAGAAAAACCACAACAAAACTTACTATCAAACTACTTTTAAGTGTACAGTTCAGCACTGTTAAGTACATTCAAGTTATCGTGCAGTTCATCTCCAGAATTCTTCATCTTGCAAAACCGAGATTCTATACCCATTATTATCTCAATTTTGCAAGAGGAAGCGTGGAGGAATTACTATGTAAAACCACATGAAAATGCAGTTATTCATTTACCTATAATCAAATGACAATTTGGAATAATTCCATTTAAGAGTCACTAACCCAAGCTAGTTATTAGCAGAGCCAGGCGTCAAACCTGACTTCCAGCCCTGATGCATTTTCAGGCTTATCCCGACACTTCTGTAGAGGTGATGAAGGAGGGCACCAGGATGAAGAGCTAAGTCATTCCCCAGCAAGGCATGGGAAACACTTGGAAAGTGACTTAAACTAGTTGTGTCACCCAAAAAACAGGCATTAAAGTCCTTCTAAATTGTCTTAAGGCAGTGCTACAGGGGTGAACCTCATGCTGATTCAGTTTGAGGGGATCATCTTAAAGACAAATAAAAAGTTACAAAGAGAAAAGTGAGTGTTTTCTATCTCTTCTCTCCTTTGGACTTGTCCCCTACTAGGTCTGTATAGGTTCCTACCCACCCCCAAACTGCAAGGTCATAATCAGTTTGCAGGTGGATTTTTCTGAGCTTGAAATAAAACATGGGGGGCTGTGAGGGAGGAGAGGCTGAGGAGTGAAGGGATTAGAGACTGTACACCTGTCAGAGTTAAGGGAGCTTTCATGCATTGTCCGGAGTCACAGACAGTTACAAAACCACCCTGTCCCTGGCTCCTGGTCTCCTATAGCTGAAGCAATGGCATTCATAGGAACTCTATTGTTTGAATATCCACATGCATCTCCCTTGGAAAGTGGGTGCACAAAGAGATCTCACTTTACCTATCAGTGTGCTCAATCAGTGGGTTTTTTTGTTTTGTTTTTTTTTACCCTTAACCCCCCTCCTTACCTGCCTGGCCTCATATTCTCTCCGCCTCCCTCTTCTTTCATCACGTCTCAATACATCTCTGCTCCCTGCACACTTCAGCACAGACTCAGGCTTCCTCTTCTTATTACTTTCAGAAAATTCTGTAGGTGGAAAGAAATTTAATCGGTAATAATAATGCTTTCTATTTTTAGAGTTTCTGCCTTCTGAGCAACCCGAAGAATATCACAGCTCTAATGAAATCGGTTAAAGGGTTGAAAGGGTCTTCTAAAGGTCTTCTAGGAAAGTCCCCTGCAGTGACAGAACTTTCCAGAAACCTGTCTTGCACAGGAACTGGTCTCCCCAACTCTGACCCTGGGGTCAAACTCAGCTCTGAGCCTTGTTATCTCAACCTGTAGGACCTCTCCTCGCCCTAGTCAGAAACCTCTTTCCATTCCCTTCCCTAGTTCCCTCCCTGAGATAATTGCAACAGATTCATCCCAAAAAAAACCCCACACCACCGATACCATGATTTTTTAAAGCACAGCTTTAATCACACCAGCCATGGAAGGTTATATGTAAAGTACTGTGGAAAGCAGTCACTGTGGGGACTAGGAAAAGTAACACAGGTTGAGACTCAGAAGATCATAAAAAGTCATCAAAGGGGCCCTCCCTGGTGGCACAATGGGTTAGAGCACAGCACTGCAAGCTAGCTGCAGCTGCTTCAGTGGGAGTTAGATCCCCGCCCTGGAGGTGACCCACATGGCGCGGCAGAGCTCTCCTGTCTCTCTCAATGCTCCCTTCAGCAGTGCACTTCATCGATCTGCCTGTTCTGCTCCCCAATCTATCTCTGGTGAATCCTCTCACTGTCCCTGCTCCTCTGGCCTGTACACCAGTTCTGTATGCATAAATAAATAAATCTTTTTTAAAAAATCACCAAACACAGTAAGTCCCAGATATCAGGCAGAGGTAGAGCCAATCGAAGGTTGGGAGTGGAAAGTGCATGGACTGAGGAGCGGTAAGTAACATGGATATTTGAGATATGGTAAGTGCCTGGGTATTTGAGGCATGGTAAGCAACTCAGAGAAGTGTGGGCAGCAGGAAGCAGAGTGGCACAGCCTGAGGACAGGATTAAAAAGGTGGATTGGAGCCAGACTGTGAGTTCTTCCTAACAGCAGTGGGGTCATTGGGATCCACAGTGGAGGCCTCAAAGAAAAACAAGTTGAAAGGCCCCGCTCCCTAAAGGAGAAGGGAAGACAGGTATCAGAGAGGATACCTGCCAAAAGAAAGTGCAATGGGTGTGGCCATCTCCCCTATAACCAGGGTCCAAAGTTCCTTCAGCTGCCCTCACCACATCCATAAACACACACATATCTGCACACATCTTCCTTTCATAGTGTAAACAAGCCGAGTGATCTGTTAGAGTCTCTAACTGAGACAGTATAGAGTCTCAGATTTGTACTTAAAGATGGGGTTTCAAATCTGACCTCCAAGTTTTTGACCTCCCATCATGTCTCAGCTTCTGCTGCCCCAAAATGCAACCAAACCCCCTCCTTCCTAGAGTGATTAGAAAATACCCTAAGAGGGCCTCCCTGGTGGCCTAGGGGTTAAGCACTATTATTGCTGGGGCCTGAGATCCATCCCTGGCCAGGGAGCTGACCCACATGGCCCAGCAGACCTCTCCTGTCTCACCTGTGGTTCTCAGCAGTTTATTTCAGTAATTTCCCCTGTTTTTCCCTCTTATCTGTCTCCGGTGAATCCCTGGACCTCTGCCCTATACCCCAGTTCTTCTATGCATAAATAAATTAATCTTACTTTTTTTAAAAAAAGGAATACCCTAAGAAATAATGTGTGAAAAATGCTTAGGACACACAGGTAATACTCTGCAACTGCAACTTTAATATAAACTGTGGTATTTTCTTTGGGAGCCTCTTTATATTTTCCCCAGAGCATCCAAAGTTGGGTGCTGCACCCCCAACTCTCAAGGAGATGTATGTAAGCTTCAGTTAACAACACTTCTTGTACTGCAACCCTGAGGGGTCTCTAGCCTGGAGATGTGACAAAGCTAAGTCTTACAAAGACAGATAACCCAATGGGGACCATGTGTGTGTGTGTGTGTGTGTGTGTGTGAGTGTGTGAGTGTGTGTGAGTGTGTGTGTGTGTGTATATATGCAGGTACATCTGTGCATATCAGTACAGCTTATGGTGAAGGTGGGAAGGTGAAAGTGATCAAAGAGGCAAATGAATGTAAAGAAGCAGAATGAAATCCAGCTGATCAATGAGCAAGGGGCTCAGGTCTGGCTTGCTCAGTCCCATCTAGAGAGCACACTCTAGTGGAAAGTAGAGAAGATGACAGAATGCCACGCCCTCTCAGTGGACTCCCCCACTCTGGAATCCACTCCCCAACTTGAATCCTTCCTTCAGGCTGAAGAATCCTCCAAGCTGGTGACTATGAGTTAGGCAGATGGGGGAGGGAGTACTCCACAAGCTTTCAGGACTTCTTTTGAGGACAGGCTCTCTGACCACATGTTTCTCCATGACATCACTGTTAGTGACCTTTGGGGGCCAGCAGGGTGGAGTCTGAGGGGGTGGGTACAGACCACAATTCTTTGGTGATCACAAAGGTTGGGATTGTGAGTTGCTCAGAGCTGAGAGCAGCCTCAATGGGGATAATGTCCCTTGCTGGACTTGGAATGACTTCCCTGCCCTAGGATATTGCAGGACTATAGTGGACCTGTTGTCTCTGTTTCTTTTCTACATTAAAAAGCACATTGTTGAGCACAGAGGCTGTGTGTGTGTGCGCGTGCACACTTGTATGCTCACTCAAGCACACACGATCCCCGTGCATGCACGCACACACACACACAGAAGTGTAGAGAGTCTCGGAAGATTGCATTTTGCTATTAGAGCAAATGACGATGATGTGGAGTGGAAACTTGCAATCCAGCCAGCAGAGAGAAGTGTGTTTTTGCTTTTCAGAAAGAAGCTTTGGGAATGCAGAAGAGGAGAAGGAAAGGGGAGGAGGGGGAGACTTCCGCTGATGTTTCAAGAACACCAAATAGCACTGGAGAGATCAATAAGCCCAATGAGTCCAAAGCTGATTACAGCAAACACAGCCAACTGCCCTGTGTTCACTTAAGGAAACAGCCTTAAATACTTGATGGAAATAACTCAATTACCTATTGATTTGAGATTTCAGCCACCTCCCCCCACATGCTACATACATGGGCACTATCACAGACCATACATACTGTTTTTGTTTTGCTTCTGTGTTAAAACTAATGTAATTGGCATAACCTGCTCCAGCAGCTCGGCATATCTGGCTTTTACATGCACATTAATCACTCAGGTCCCCACCTGCCCAAATTGAAGGATGGCCAACAGCAGCTCTCTGGGGACCTACTCCCCCCCCCAAACTAAAAAGCTCCAGGTGCTCAATCAGCCCAAACTGCTTCACATAAAGAAATAATGGAGAGACCTGATTGCCAGCCCCTCTCTCCTTCCTTGCCTGCTGCTGTCATTTCTCGCCCACCCACCCACACAATGCTTCTAATGAAATCACGGAGCCACACATACAGTGTGTGTGGCACTGGTGTCTGGCTGACCCAGACTGGATGTGGACAGCAAAGCATCTTGAGGGAGGGAAACCCTGTACTCACTCAGCTGTACTCACATGCACACTCATTATCCCTCACATGCACACTCATTATCCCAAAGCCTTGTCCCAGCACAGAGGCTTCCAATGACGGTGAGCAGCAGCCCAACTGTGCTGGCAACGTCTAAGTACTGCAGCACAGACGACATAGCCAAGGAGCATCAAGTCTAAGCTCTTATCTCTCAGTTCCAGAAGACAAGCCAGGACATAGCTCAACGCCCAGACTTGGTGTGCAAATAGAACACAGCGTAGAGAATGTAAGTGGGCCGGGCAAGGACAGTGGGAGTGGGGTCTGGCCAGCAGAGAGAAGCACATGCAGGCTCAGGCCAGAAAGAAGGCAGCACAGGTTCATGCCAGGCACAATGAAAGCTTAGACGGGAGCTGGGGGCTGCAGGGGGCTGACTGAGGAAGCTCCAGACCTTCCCATGACTTGCCATAAATTGAGAAAAGAAAAGATGTGGGTCCAAACTGCATTAGTCCTCTGGTTAAACATTTTCTCAATGTTTAGCTCATGAGTGCTAAACAAGCATATTCCAAGTGCAGAGAAGCATGAGCTCAACCCCACAGGACTCAAAAACCCCCTGGAGAGACATGCTCCAGCTTATGCTACGACTAGAGAGCTCTTACACCTAGCAGGTAAGCAGCACATGAGAGCTTACATGACATGACCTGGTGAGGCCGAGAGGGAGGGCTTCCTGGAGGAAGTGGACTGTATGGGCAAGGGGAGAGAGTCATATTTGTGGGGAGGACATTTCAGATGCTGAGTGTGTGCTTAGAAGAGCACAGAATGGGTGGAGGCTCTAACTGGAGGACTGACAATGAGCTCACAAAGCAAGAGTCTGGAGAGGGGAGGCCAGAATCCCCACTGGGTCAGGAAAGTGACTCAGTACGGGCACAGGAATCACAGAAGAAAAGTCACGCTTTCAAAATGAGAATAGCGATTCCACGCTTGCAGGGAACATTTTGCAATATTCAGATGTCTCCACACGCATCATTTCACTTGAGACTCACCACCACCCCACAAGGGACAAAGTCATCATTGCTCATGTAGCTGAGGAAATGGATGCGAAGAGGTTAGTGACTTGCCTAAGGCCACACAATGGGAGGCCCACAAGCCCCATCCATTGGTCTGTGGCAGGGAAGGCAGAGTTCATGACCGGGGAGGGCTTTGGCAGCCAGATGAACTGGGTTCCGGAGCCAGGCAGTTAGTGCAAGCTGTGTGGCCTGGGGGACAGGTGATCAACCTTCTCAACCTCAGTTTTCTCTTTTTTTAAATGAGAATAGTAACACTTTAGAAAGTCACGGGTCCTCTGGGACATGAAAACCTGGCACAGCAGAGACACATCCTACAAATATGAGTTATCTTCCTCTTTTTCTCCTGCTCCCCACCCAGGAACTGAACAAACCAAACAAATTCAATGGTCCCACATCCCTTTGTCCCCCTGTGATGCCAATGACACTCTGGAGGCAAAGTTAGGTTACCTCATGACCATGAAGCCTGGGTCCTGCCTTCTCCAAGTCCAGGGCCCCTTCCCAAGCCAATCTCATGCAATGGGGTGGTGGGGGGGGAACTAGCTGGGTGGCACGTACAGCAGAGAATGGGCCCCTCCCCACTCTGGGAGGCAAAGGCACACAGCTCGCTTCCTCTTTCCAGAGAACTGAATGTGTGTATGCACAAGCATGTGTGTTTGCTTATTTGCTTGTTTTAAAACAAACAAGATGTAAAATAATAGACCATACAAGTGACTTAGAAATCTGACCCTTATCATTCAGAATAAAACCAATTTTTTTTTCCCTAGTAAAGCTCTTTATTCTTTTCGGAACATTTTCATAGACATTATTTCACTTGATCCTCCAAATGCTGAAGGGAGACAGGCAGGCTTTACCGTTCCCTTTGAACAGATGAAAAATAGCAGCGCTCAGAAGTAGGGAGTGCTGAAGCCAGAGCTCCCCACACCCTGTCCCAGGCTCTCGCCCCGTCCTTTGGGCTCATTCAGATCCAAATCCATCCATCCACAAGCTCAGCTCTGACGTCTAAAATCCTCCCCCGTCCCACTCAGCTACTGAATCATTTGAGATAACCCTTGGGACTCAGACAACTGGTGGGCACAGCTAGGGGTGGGGGTGGCAGTTAGAAAAAGAACTCTCCTGGACAGGTCCTGCAGGGGTGCTCAATCCCCACTCACACAGACTGCCTGCCAACCATCCCCCCACTACCCCCCTCACCCTCACCCCCACCACCCTGCCCACAAGCCTTCCTTGCTGCTATAAACACCACCTGCCATCCTCTCCCAGCCTGGGACCCTAGAAAGGCGGAAGGCTAATTTGGAGTCAGCTCACCTGGGAGCACAGCTACAGTGAGCCTCCAACTTCAGCTGGAGAATTTAATCAGTTCACTCTGGAACTTAAAGGGAAGTGATCTTAAAGGGAGGTGGCTGCCAACCACTGGGGGTACTTTCGGTCTGCTCCAACAGCGAGCAAACATTTACCCGCAACACTAGGCACTCTGAGTACTCAGGATGCAGCTGGAAAGCAAGTAAAGCCCCCATCCTTCATTTGGCTGATACTCAAATGAGGAAAGACAGAAAAACATGAAGGGAACATAATTTAGAAGTAAATGAAGGGGCCTTCCTGGTGGCTCAAGGGATTAAGTCAGCACTATGAAGCTCTCCACAGCCACTGCAGCACGAGTTCAATACTGGCCAGGGAGCTGACCCACATGGCTCAGCAGACCTCTCCTGTCTTGCCCACTGCTCCCCTCAGCAGTGTATTTCAGTAGATCCACCTATTCTCCCCACTCTATCTGTGGTGACGCCTCTCAACCCCTGCACCTCTGGCCTGCACCCCAATTCTTATATGCATACATAAATAAAAACATATCTTCAAAAAAAAGAGAAGTAAATGAAGAGGTAGTTAGGCGATGAGTGCCAGGTGAGAGGCTTCTCACCGAGGAAGGTGGATGGAGCGCGCCAGGGAAGAGGAGGAGGGTGTGCACGTTACTGTTTTAAATAGAATTGTCACAAGCATCATTGAGAAGTTGACATTTGAGCAAAAATTTGGAAAGAACGAGGGAGTTAGCATATGGATATCTGGAGGAAAGAATTTCTGAGCAGAGTGGATAGCCAGTGAAGACCCCAAGGCACTGGGGTGGGTGTGACTAGAGCAAAGGGTGCCAAGCCAAAGAGAGAAGGGGGGCAGCTCCTGTGGTCATAAGGGCATTCCTAGCACACTGTAAGGACCCAGCTTTTGCTCTGGATGAAATGGGGCGTTGCAAGAACGTGAAATAAGAAAACTGGCATGATCTAAGTTTCAGCAGTATCACCGGCTGCCCTCTTGTGGATGGACTGTATGGTGGGGGACAAGGGCAGCCCAGGGAGGGCAGGCCGGGGGAGGCTGCAGTGATCCAGGCGATGATGGAGTTTCTAACCTAGACAGCAGTGGAACTAGGAAAGTATCAGTACTGGTATTCCAAAGGGAAGGTGGACAGGAACTCCTGAGGGGTGGGAGGGAGAGGGGAGAGGATCCCCAAGGCAGCTCCCAGGATTAGAGCCTGGATACCTGGAGGAATAGAGACCACCTCACCGAGGTCAAGGAGACCAAAGGTGGAGCAGGTGGATGCCGGGGACAGGTGTCCTGGTGTGTATGTGTGACCTTCCCATGTGGAGGTTGTCGGCCACCCAAGTCAGCTGCTGCATCCTTCCTAATGACCCCAGCACCCACTTCCAGCCCATGAGGAGAGCTTGCCCACCCCACCCCCCGAGGTGTCCAGCTGTCTAGGTCTTGTCCATGGATAGCTCTCTGAAGGCTCTTAAGACTCCCAGCCCAGGGCACAGAAAGCAACCTCAGGAAAGCCTTTTCAGAATGCATCTGGGAGACCACCAGGGAGGGGTGAAGCGCCTATTCTCTTCTTGGAACCAAGCCCTGCCCTGTGACACCTAAACACTCAGATTCAGGCAACACTCACTGAGCCCTGGTATGTGTGGAACCCTCTGCAGAGGCTTGCCCATGGGGGTGTCTGCCAGATTTCTTCACAATGCTATTGACAGTCCCTTTCTATACTTTATTTTTGGAAATCAATCACTAAATCCAGTCCACCCTCAAGGGGAGGATATTCAAAATCCACCTCCCGAGGGTGGAAATGTCATATTATTTAGAATTCTGTAAGGAATATTTGTACCTTCTCCCACATACATTTGTTTATCAGCATGAATCAGCATGAATTTATGATTATTGATTTATTCTTGGGGTTATAATCCAATACTATTTCTGTTGATTTTGGTGCTTAAATTGCTTCAGATCGGGTTGTTGGGACAACTTTCAGGCTGGCACCTATGTCTGTTTAACATAGCCTCTCTTTTTTTTCCTTAGCACGTCTTTGCTTTCTAAAACTACAAGGTGTTCCGGGCTTATGGGTTTTTTTCTACTCTACCCAGAACCTGTCATGTTTCCAAAAGACTCTGAATTCCTTTTACTGGAGACTGGTAATTAAAACCCAAAATCTGGGCTTTGGGTGTGCTTGTTTCTACCTGGGCATCACTGTCTGTAGGTGCTGTCAGTAACAGAGCTAGGAAATACATTTATGGACACAGACCCCCATATACATGCATCTCTACAATGACTTCTGTCTATCTGCATACATATGTCTGTCTGCATAGATGTAAATTAACATAAGTCCACAGTGATCAGCACCACAGCTTACTCTAGCATTTAGCATTCCCTTTTTTTTTTTTTGTAACTTCTTACCCATCTACTTTCATTTCTGCCCCTCTTTTTCCTATTGATCTTCTATTAGTGTTCATTTTAACTTGATTTCAACTGTGAAGTGACTGTTGGGCCAGCTGTGGGCCTCAAGTATCAGAGTACTCAGAACCCCAAGAAGGCTTGCTAAACACAGGGACTGGGTCCAGCACCAGAGCTCCTAATTCAGAAAGTACAGGCTGTGGTTGAGAAGTTTCATCTCTAGCAAGTTCCCAGGTGTGGTGGCTAGTCTGGGGGGTCACATTTGTAGAAACCCTGATCCACAGAAGCCCTGCACTCTCTAATCAAGGGGCTTTCCAGTTAGAAGAGAGGTGGCTTGAGTATCCACTGAGAATGCTGGCAAAGAGAGGTCAGTCTGGGGCTAGCACATCATCGTGCTGACAGCTGCAGAGTGACCCCTGGAGCGGTAGATAAGGCTGTTCTCATGAGCTGGGATCACTTGAGGAAAAGGACCCCAGGACCCCAGTTCAGGGACCTGAGATTCAGTTTCCAGCTATCACTCTACTACATATGAGCTGTGTGGCCTGACAAGTAATTTAATGTCTCTGAGTCATTTTCCCACCTATTAAACAGGGAAAGTAATATTAATCTCACAGACTTTGGATGATTAAGTATATGCTTACACTTGTAAAACTTTGAAGACACCTTCTTCCTTCCCCTTAAAATATTGTTCCTAAAAAGTTGTTCTGAGGGATAAAAGTAATTTATCCCTTTATTTTAGGCAGCCTAAAGGATACTGGGTTCTTGAGCAGTCACTTGTACCCACAAATGAAATGCTGTCACTAGGCCACACTACCGAGCATTGCCAATCTCTCAGTAGAGAGGAGAAACTTCTGGGTGTACTTCTGCTCCCCCTGAGACAATGAGTGTCTTGCAGGCAGGGACTGTGACATCCTCGTTACTGTAGCGCCTGCACTTGGCAACATGTCTGGCCCATAGTAGATGTTAGTAAGTATTTGTTGAATGAATGAGTCCAAGTCTCATGTGTGTGCCCAATTTTTATTTATGCATACAAGAACTGGGGTACAGGCCAGAGGTGTGGGGGCCGGATGAGAAGATTCACCAGAGACAGAGTGGGGAACAGAACAAGCGGAGATACTGAAATACAGTACTCAGATACTGCTGAGGGGAGCAGCAGGTGAGGCAGGAGGGGTCTGCTGCGCCATGTGGGTCAGCTTGCTGGCCCAAAAGCAAGTTTGTGTTTCAGTGGCTGGCAATAGCTTGATAGTGCTGTTTCTTTAACCACTGTGCCACCAGGGAGGCCCCTTGTGCCCAGTTTTTATTCCTGTTTCTACTTGGAGAATTTTGTAGGGAAGGTCAGAAATGGGAAAACGAAGATCCATTTGATTCTCTAATGATGCAGGGGTGGGTGGGGAGAGAAGGACAGGAATCAGAGGACACTGCCCCATCTATTTAAGAAACCTGGAACTTAAATGAAACTTCAGGGACTCACTATCAGAGCAAGTGCCTTATGGGGAATTTCTTTTATTGTTTTACATTGTTGTTGACTGTTGTACAAAGGTATTTGATTTCTTCCATCAAGGATAGTGCCTTTAGTTCTCCCACCACCACAGCACTGGTAAACCATCACCAGAGTCCCTTGTGCTCTTCCCTCCCCTGTTTCGACCCTCCCCCAACCTCTACTCTAAGCCTCAAATCTACAGTCAGCTTGCAAGTTTGCCTTTGTTTCCTCACCCTTTGTTCGCTTTCCTCAGAGGAAATTCTAAGCCAAGAGTGAGAAAAATTTTTAACAGATAAATACAATAAAATCTATATTAGTTAATAAGATTTTACATTTTACCTAGGTACTTATGTTTATAAAATCCACTTTATCTGATGACCTGCTTTATAGTTGACTGTCAAGGGACATCTCATTTGCTGTTTGTTTTCGAATCACCTGCACCTATGGCTAAGGTCAATGGTTCAAGTTGCATCACAGAAGTAACTGCTACCACCCATTCTGCTAATACAACCAGCTCTAGGTTTAGGTCGCGAAGGTGCTAACAGCAGTCCTGGACCTCTCAAGGAGCAATATTATCCTTAAAAATCATTGCTTTCCTCAAAAAGTGTTCAATATTCCTATGTATAAGGCATTACACGAAGGCTCATAGAGCATACAGCACGGTTCCCACACATGAGAAGCTAAGACTCTGGGTAACAATTACTAAGAAAGCGAACTAAGGAACAAACACTATTTAAGGACTTCATCTGTTAGTTTGTTAAATACTAATTTTTTGTTGTTGTTGTTGGTTCACACATTGAACAACAAAGACCCAATGTCTTCAAACTCCCAGACTAAATCTTAAGAGGGCTGGGAATGCAAAGGGGAGGGAAAGAGATGATTTGGGAAATGAACAATTAAAGAGAGAGAAAAGCAGAGAAAGTCAAGTCTGGCCCAAGAAATCTTATTTCTTTCGTGAGACAGGTATATAGAGTTTGGGGTGGCTCACCATATAGGAGCAGTGCTGAGGGAAGAACAGAGGATGCCACAGAGGAGGGGAACCCCTTTGGAGTGTGACTCTGGCATCCTGTCTCCTGATTCATACCAGCCAACTAACAGAAGCCATTGAGCACTCAGAAGCCATTTCATGGAGTGGTATTAAGAATCTTCTCAAATGCCCAGAGACTTCCGAGTCCTTGTATGCAATAAAACAGAGCAGCCACAGGTGAGTCCCTGGGACTGTGGTGGGGAAACCTGGGGACTTCCACTCCAGGGCTAGTTTGTCCTAGTGGGTGACTTCAGAGAAACCAATGAACTTCTTTGGGATCTCAGGTTTGCATGAACAGTTAAATGAGGTAATACATGAGGGGATTCTTAAAACCATCCCACAGAATGACGTCTGAGCATGAAAGGCTGTGCTCATGGCTGCTACACCCTTACCCTCACAGACCAAGGGTGTGAAGAACCCAGGCCTCTCTCTGTAGAAAGTCAGCCCAGTCCTCCCAAGAACATGGTCACAGCCAATCTGGCCCTGGGTTTTTGGTATAAGACCTTGTTGATGAGATTAAAAAAAAAAAAGTTATTTGGTCCTAAATCTACCTTCCTGCATCTTATAAGATAAATCCTCCTTTGGCCAGCCTATATTACTAAACAGCCAACTAAGAGGCATATACAACCCCAGCATTATTGCTAAGGAATCATTTAAGACAGTCACTGCTTTCTGCATAACAGGCTCCTTTTTTCTCCTCAGTGTAGTTTGTCAGGCCAACTCTGTCTGGGGCCCTTGTCAATATCTATTTTTAATTGGATCTATTTATAATTGGCTATATTTATAAAGTCTTCCTCACAGGCACTTGTTTTCTTTTTAGAATCACAGAGCATTTTAATAGATTGGCTACAGCAGCAAAAATGAGCAGCAGCAGGTAAGCCTGGTTGTCTGTAGAGACTGAGGCCCACTATGCCTGTGCTGGATGCTTGCTCTGCCTTGTGAAAAGGGTCACATTCTTTCCATGGCATCCTGGCTCTTATTTCCTCAGAAGCATATTGCCTGGGCGGGGTAGAGGGTAGCGAGGCGATTAAAAGCTTCAGTGAATGCTGAGCACAACCTTCACTGGAAACCCTATGATTTAATCCCATTTGACCAATACTTATTGTGCTACATATTAGATGCTAACCACAGACTCATTGTTTGAGACATGGTATTTTTAGCAAAATGATTAAAGATGATGGTCAGAACTGGCTGAAATCTTAGTGAGCATGTGATCTGATTCCCTTACCGTAGAGAGGAGGAAATGAAGACCATAATAAAGGAAGGATTTTTTCCCAAGGTCCAACAATTGGTTCCTGGCAGGCAGGGAACCAGAGCATTCCTGACCCTTCAACCAGTGGTTCTAGTATCCTAGAGAGTCAGACCTTGCAAAAGCGTCATATCCACAATGGTCCACCACACTGTGACAACCACATGTGCACCTTGAAAGGATCCAGAGAGAAACCATCAATACTGATGAGGAGTGGGAAAGAGATTTTTTTTTTTAAGATTTATTTGTTCACACAGAAATGGGGTACAGGCCAGAGGCTCAGGGGCGGCAAGAGGCTTCACCAGAGACAGAGTGGGCAACAGAACAGGCAGATCGACGAAGTACACTGCTGAGGGGAGCAGTGGGCGGGTCAGGAGAGGTCTGCCGCGCCATGTGGTCCCCTCCGGGGCAGGCGGGAATCGAACTCATGCGGAGTGGCCTTAGATTCTCAGTGCTGTGCTTCAACCCGCTGCGCCACCAGGGAGGGCCTTCAAGGACAGTAGTTTTACATGTGTACTTTCAATTGAATTTCAGTGA
>NW_004567125.1:10937279-10974528 GCF_000260355.1 Condylura cristata | reverse complement strand
AGGCCAGAGATGCAGAGGGTGAGAGGATTCACCAGAGACAAAGCGGGGAGCAGAACAGGCAGATCCATAAAGTACACTGCTGAGGGGAGCAGCGGGCGGGTCAGGAGAGGTCTGCAGCTCCATGTGGTCACCTCCGGGGCAGTCAGGGCTCGAACTCATGGGGAAGTGGCTTAAGCTTCTTAGTGCTGTGCTTTAATGCACTGAGCCACCAGGGAGGGCCAGGGAAAGAGATTTTTAAATTAAGTACCGAACATTCTAGTTGGACATGAGAAAGCACATTTTAGCTGCCAGCTTCATGAAAAATCAAAATGAGAAAATTAAGGGAGAGCACACTCAAAAGCCTCAAGAGGACAGGAGGCAGGAACTTGATGGCTGCAGGTCACCTACCCCAATGCAGGAGGCAGCGAACACTCTCCATTTCACCGGCTCTCTTAGAATTTTGTTATGATTCCAAAGACTTCTAGAAAAGTCTAGCCAAACAGGTGTAACCAAGTCCTTCTATTATCATTGATCCTATAATTTATTTTGAAATTTCCTCTTAAAACCACTTCTTTGTCCTCTTGTTTTTTGTGTTTTCTGTTTTAAAAAATCTTCATCTTATAAGGCTTTGAAAAGGGTCAGAACAGAATCTGAAATGCCTAAGTTTATTTTCTTTTTGCCAGAGGTGACATGCTGAGAGATTAGAGTCTTGGCAGCAACCACTAGCCCAGGCAACCAAAAGGTCAAGAACAGGGCAAAATGAGTTGACAGACACCATAGATCTGGACAGGCAGGGGCCTGGACATCAAAGTGTCATTACCAACCTCACTGAACTCTGACCTTAGAGCCAAAGGCCATTGCTTTCTGTCCTTTTTACATAATCTACACATAGGTCACCTGAAGTCCAGGATAAATGCCAGAATTTGAAGAGGTCAGAGACTTGACAACTATGGGGTTAGAGATGCTAGGGTGACCTTGAAAGCAATGGTCACTGTTCAACTGCCCTTGCCCACGAGGCCACGCTGTCACCCCAACTCATCCTAGGTACATTCAGAAAGAAAGCTTGTGACAGTTGAGGGGCACCTAGTCGTCATAACCAAATGTCCCAGTAAGCACCAACTTCTGGGTTATAAAGGAATATATCCCTACTCCTTTCCAATATCCCTCCAAAGGCAGTCCTTTGGAGCCTGCAATGTCCTTAAATAAATGTCAACACTCCCTTAGTCCCTCTCCCTGCTCCTCCTTGGGACCCTGGTTAGTCTAGTGCAATCATGCATAGGGTGGGCAGGTTCACTGTGGATTCAGGCAGACAGGTACAGGAATCCTGGAACCTTCCATGAATTTTTACAGGCCTTTAAGTTGGAGTGGGCAACCAGGTACACAAGTATGCCAGACAGGGATGCTGGCACATGGAAGGAGGCAGGCACAGACAGGGCAAGGGGCGCTGGGAGGCAACAGCCCCACAAATCTACAGTTTCTCTGGCTTCTCTCTGACCTTTTCCCTCTGTCTCTTGTCATCTTGTAGTCTCGTCATAGAATGCAACTACCCTTTTATCCCTCCCTTGCACATTTACACACGTGCACGCCCATGCTCCTTGGGCTTAGGGAGACATGCAAGACTGTAGGTGCAGGCCATAGAGGCTAGTGGCAAGAGGGTATAAAAAAGCCCGATTCACTTCACTTACCCGACAGTCTACAGTTCCTGCTGAAGATGGACAAGACAATATCCCCTCCCAAGGACGGTTGCCCCCTCACGAAAAAAAAAAAAGTAAGCATGAGCCACTGGCTGCCCTCTGAACCTGTAACTGTTGCTCTGTTTCAAATGAATCTCCATAGTTGTCAAATATAAGAGCCACAGACCACCACATCTCAGCTAAAGGTCATTTACTAAAAGTCAGGACTGAAAGCATGTACATCATGCCAGAGACACAGAGGGTCATTTTAACCTCTCAGGCTACTAAGTGTTCTTGTGAGGACCCCACCTACATCATGGTAGAATAGAGACATTGGGAATAACTATTTCCCTAAAAGCAACTATGAAATAAAAGTGTAATCCCAGTTTTCTTAGATACTTGCTTCTCTCTCTGAACTTTGGTTTAATTTTGGTGTGTCAAGATTTTAGCAAAAGTCCTGGGTATTAACAGAGTAAGATTGTCAAGAAACCCCTGATGCTAAATCCACTTGTTTCAAGGTGCCCCCCCAACTTTGTTGAGAAACTCATATGTAAATAGATCCCTGTTCTAGGAGTCATTTAAATCATCTGACTGGACTCTAGGGCTCATCCTAAAACTCCAACATCCTGCAGCCATCACTTGGTTTTGACCGAAAAGGGAGCAGATAGTTCAGACCTTATATTTTCCTTCCTCCGCAGTCTGTGTTGCATTGGGTCTGTTTACATTTGCATCAAAAAAAGTTAAGAGCTATTGTTCTTAATTCAAAAATGAAGTTCGACTAAGAACTCCTTTCTTCCCCTTTCCATCCCCAAAGAAAATCCTCTGTCTGTGAAAAGTAAGCATGTTCCTCCCCGCACATGTGCACACACACAAGCCACTGAGATTCAGGCTAGGATTTGGCAGGGAGTCAAATCCTCTTTAAAATAACAGAACCACTTTCAAGAAATTCCAAAAGGATGAGCCCACAACCTCCAGGTAAACAATGTCACTATTTATTTACCTTACTGTGTTCACTTCAATAGCCATGAAATCATGCTCATTGTTTTGGGATCCCTGCCACCTAGCCAGCCTTCATGTCTGCACATGATAGGTGTGGTGGGACAACCAAGAGCAAGGCAAGCAAGTTGGGGGGCTTGCCAGCCCCCCAGCCTCCAGCAAATCTTCATGTTTTCTCCCTGGGTTCTTGGGCGTTCTCTCATGGTTTTACTTCTTCTGTAGTCACGCCTCTCTTAGCTGTCCCCTAAGCAACGTTGCCCTTATGTCCCTGGCCTCTAGCTCAGGTTGCACACCTACACATGTCCACAGCCATGCTCCAGGTAGGGCGCATACCCCGTGCCCACCCTCCCAAGAGCCTTCTGTATTAACACAATCAAGGTCGCAGGTGATAGCAACAGAGGCTAGTGGTGCAAGAAGACTGATTAATCCATTTACCCTACAATAGGGATCCAATGTATTTTGAATGAATTAAAGTCTCTCCCTGATTCTATCCCCAGCTAAAAAGGAAGTCTCTTCCCCCTCATTAATTTCTTTAGTACTCAACTCAAACATTTCTATATCTATCTTAGGATGCTACATAGCTAGTTAGTGTCAAAGCCAAATTCTTTAGCACTGCTATTCAACATGAAGCTGCTCCCCTTTATTGTAGCTTTACCATAAATTGAAAGCATAATTCAAAATGTACGTTTATAAAGTACTTTTAAGAAATGGATTTAAGGTAATGATCTAATCACTAAAGCGTGTTGTATTTTTACATGACCTTCTAGTGTTTGCTTGATGTTTACTTGGGACCAGATGAGTCAAATACAGAATCTGTTTCTGCTTTTCTCTTGCTGCTTCAACTTTGTTGCAAGAAGTCAAACTTTATCACCTGAGAACACTGCCTGGCACTTGGTAGTCATTCAGTAAGTACTTCTTGATTTCACTGATGAATAAATGTATAAATAGACTAATGATAACCTGACATTTTCTGAGTTGCTGCTAGAAGTTCCAGCTTTGGTGAACCTTATAGGCAAAATCCCAAGAGATTGAAGCAGCATTTGTTAAATGTCTGGATTACAGCTTTCCAAGCAGAACTAGGAGCTTCTCACTCCTTCATTTATCTAGTCCCCAAAAGCAGTTATAACACTTATATCTCAAACCTCTGGTGCCAGGTTCCGTGTTACTTAGGACTCGGCTGCATGACACAAAAACTCAACTAGAACTACCTCACATAGGAAGTTCTCACTTAATGTCATCAGAGGGCCTTGGAAAAAACAACTGAAACAAAGAACAGTCTGCACTCAGACCATTAGACTACACAACAACTGTTGTAATTCAACTTCACTAACTTATTTTAAGCTCCATTTCCACAGATGCAGCTAAACTGCAAATTCTTTACAGATGCAACTTATCAAAACTGCAAGATAAGTATGTGCTAACAGGTGACACCTTGTAAAAGAAAAGAATCCTTCAACAAGGAAGATCAAGTTTGTCCAACCAGAGAAGCCTTGCCAAGCCATTCCTAGTTTCTACCCTCCCACACACCAGTATAAAACCAGTCTTAGCCCCCAGACTAGAGTTAGATTTCAGCCTTGCCTTTTAACTCCTTGTCATTCAGCTTGGCATTGAAGCTTTTTTTCTCAAAAGCTGGTATGTCATAGTGTTGGCTGCAATGCATGCTGAGCAAGAAACCCTTGCTTGCTAATAACTTGAAAAGAGATGATGTATAAGGAAAGGAGGTCCTCATATAATGTTGTTTTGTTCACCATCAACTATTGTTTTCTCAACATTGTATTGAAATGACCTTGATCTAAATGATGTTACTTAAGGCACTGCCATACAGAAAGGGTCCCTGTGGACAGGCTTCATCCTCTCAAGTACACTGTTTCCCCACACACCTAGTCTGACCAGCTCTCCATGCCTGGGAACGCTGATGGCATCCACTGTCACCAGTCAGGCCACCCAGAAGGCACCTGTCCCGATCAGTTTCCCTAAGCCCTGCCTACATCACGGTGAACAACCCTTTATTAATTCCTATTCAGCTAGCCACTGTCAGTTCTTTCCCACACATCCACCCCGGAATCCTTTCTGATTCAAATATGCAAACAAAAATTTCCCAGAAGGTGTTTAATCAATTTTCTTACATAAATAGGTGCCTAATAGGAATTCAGTAGATTACATTTTAAAAAATCACATTATCGATAATGTAACTAACGTCTCTTCCAACTACAGGTAAGTAGATAATTTCCTTTAAACTTCAAAAGGTTGCACTACAATACACAAGATGTGAAGAAATAAGAATCTCATTTCAAGTTGACAAGTCATCAGCTGCTTGCCAGATTCATCATTCTCAACCTCAACTGCATAATAAAAAAGCGCTTCACTTGAAGTAGTTTCACAGTAATCCCTGGGCCCATGCCCCAAGTTCTCATTTAATTAGCCTGGAGTGAATCCCAGCCACCATCAATTTTTTAAGGTTTTCCAAATGGGTGTAAAAAGGCACCTAAGGTTGCAAATTACCCTTCTTGGTAGCAGGGGTGATAAACCTCTGTTTTAGCCATAATGAGGTTGCAAAGGTGAAGAAGAAAGTACATGAACGATTAAAGGGAAAAAATGCCTCTGAAAGTGTTGCAAAAATACTTTCCCTCCTAAACATAAATTTGTTGAATAAATAAAATGAACTGAAATTGCTATAGCACTAAGGTCACAGTGAAAACCCCAGAGCTCAGAGCCTTTTTATACTCAGGTGCTGGAATTCTCCTAGCTGCACAGGAGACTCAGCTGAAGAGCATTTGAAAATGTTCACAATTCAGCCCCACCTCAGACCAGTGACATCACAACTTCTGGACAGGAGTCTAGGCAACAGCATTTGGTAAACCCCCCAGGTGAATCAAATAGGGCAAAGTCTTCAGACCATGAGTTAAAATAAGGCAGTTTCTCTAACCACCTTGAAAGGGCTGTTCCTTTCTTTTTAAACACAAAAGAAATTCAACTTTTCCATATAGAGAGCAGAATGCCTTAACATCTTCTTTGTGAAATGTGATAAATAGGATTGATGGTAAACCTGGCTATGAATTTCAGTTGCAATGTGGCAAATATGGTGAATTGGACCAAAAGAAAAAAAATGTCAAGTTTCCATGGCTGACTGCCAATAGTCAATGCAGTTGTTTAGTGGATAACCAGATGTCTTGTAGGGTGACATTGGCACATGTGACTGCCTATGTCTTTTGCCAAAAACGATAACTCTCTTGGACGCAGGGTCCCCAAATGAAGTGAGTTCTTCAAAAACAAATGTTTCTCTGGTAGATCTGTATCACCAGCTAGAGGTTCATGGGGAGTGTTTTCCATTAACATAATGAATCAGAGTGGTGTGTAAGGTTTCTGGAGGAGAAACAGTGCCAGCATGCTAGACTCACAATAGAAAAGCAGCAAAAGGAGCCCACATTTGACTTCACTGGCCCCAAACCATTGGGTTTTGAAACATTTTCACATCTATCAGAAGATCATGTAGAAGAGCATCATGCATTGGTGAGTAAGTCACTGTTTGCCTTCAAATGAAATCTATTTCATAAGAATACTTTACAAATGCACATTTTGAAATGTGCGTTTTATTTATGGCAAAGACACAATGAAGAGAAGCAACCTAAAGATACAAGGACAAATAAGAATCTGGCCTTGGGCCCTCCCTGGTGGCGTGACAGGTTAAAGCACAGCACTAAGAAGCTAAAGCTGCTTTGGCATGAGTTCGATCCCCGCCTGCCCCGGAGGTGACCACATGGTGTGGCAGGCCTCTCCTGACCTGCTCGCTGCTCCTCAGCAGGGTACTTCGTCAGTCGGCCTGTTCTGCTCCCCTCTCTGTCTCTGGTGAATCCTTTCACCACCCCGCACCTCTGGCCTGTACCCCAGTTCTGTAAGCATAAATAAATAAAATCTTAAAAAAAAAAAAAAAGAATCTGGCATTGACACTGACGAGCTACAAGATTTGGGCAAGACATTCCATTTCTCTGGGCCACAATTTCTTCATAGGTAAAATCAGACTCGCTTAATGCTCCTCAACCCTGGATACACAGCACCTCGAGAGGATAAAGTCATACCAGTGTCCTGAGGTTCCCCCAGACACTGATTAAATTGGTCTGGAATGGGGTCCAGAAATCTGTATTTCTAGAATATCCCCTTCAGGACCCAATGTGGAATCAAGTTGAAAACCACAGAATGGGGAATATTAAGCCTCCCTTTTTAGGTTCCACCTTCCCCTGTACTTAGGAGGCCTAGCTTCTGATAAAGTCTGGGTTACCAGAAGATGTGTAAAGATATCTAGGTATCAATAACTGCTACAGCCCACTCCAACTAGCCTCGCAAAAAGACCAACCCTTCTTTTTTTTTAGTGAAGATCTATCAATAACAAAAAAATCTAAAACAGCTTTGAAAATAGGCTCCTGACATGCTGCTCCTCCCGTATTGTTTACTGACCTGAGAAGATGTTCAATCACCCTTCCCACATTCAACCTCAGCCCAAAGCACTGCCAGGTTGGTTACGTGTTTTCAATGTGTTGCTAGAGTTTCCTAGCTTCTAATTTCTCCCTTCCCAATGTCCTTTCTGCATTTGAGCCACTGTGAAATGTACATGGGCCTTAAAGGGTAGATTCCTATTTCAGTTTGGATTTGGTGCCAGGAAGCCCTACCCAAGACCAACTTCATATGCACAGTGAACCACTAGCATGAAGAAGTCTTATAAAATGCCACTGCGTTCTGTAAAGTGACCTGGGTCTAGCTCAGCTTCTACAGTCACTTCATGCTCACAGACAGGGAGCCATCCTTGAACCCATGATGGATGGCTTAGGCATTTTATTTCAACACTATCCCATCCCTGATCCTAAGCGTGGAAAGCCAATGAAATGGAGAGAAAAAAATTTCAGGGACCATTAACTGAAGGCCAGCTCCAAAAACCAAATTGTTAAATAGAAAATCTGAACCAAACCAGACTTCTGGACACTGGTAAACTACAAAAATTAAAGCCATGGTAAAGTTAGGTCCAAATACACTGGGCAATAAATCTCAGATCTGCAGACTGAACTGTCCTGTGAATTTTTCTGAACTTCACCTTTTTTGGCTCAGAGATATTGTTTCTCTATATTAAAACACGTATGTCCCCAACTAAAGGTCGATCTTGTATCTTGTATCAGGCTGAAATGATGCCAGAATTACATCCAGCAAAAGGTCTGATCTACTTCTCTAGAATGATTTTGAGTAAAGTTTATAGCCCTAGGGAATTAAATGCAAATGGCTACAGCTTTGTAAAACTGTGGTTTCCAACCAAGCTTTTGTCACTATGTCAGAGAATTCAGAGGTCGCCCAAGTCTTTATATGGGATTTGCCTAGAGTGTCTGGTTACCCATAAACTCCCTGTTTTCAAGATAAAAATCCTACTTCTTTGCAATCTTTCTTGAGTTTTGTCATTTTTCATTATTAAGTTGGTCTAGATTCTTCATGTCAGTAAAGACAGATGAGATGAAAGCAGAATGCCGGGGAAAGATGAGAGACAGGTTGAAACATGTCCAGCTAAGCAGGTCAGTCCATGTCCCTGAGCTCAGGTTACTATTGCCAGCTGGTGCCCAATAGGCCCTCACCCAGATCCTCCTCTGCTCAGGGAAGCTGTCCAGAGAGATCTCCAACCCTACAGATCAGGGAGCAGTTTTTACTTCTAGGATAGGTGCATGCTCATAACACAGTATGTGAAACACCTCATGGAAGTACAAAGGCCAGGAAAGGTCACCAGGTCTTATTTGGGGAACATGAATTTGACCAACTGGATTAGAATGTGGGAAGCCTGATTCCTGCATGAATATCTGATGGTACAGCATAGGTTTTGATACAAAACTGACTTTGGTTGAGTTCCCACTCCTCTGCTTTCTCACTGGGGAGACTAGGAGGATATTGCTCAACTTCCTGGTACCCAGTATCTTCCTGTTAAGTGGGGCAAGTCCACTCGCTTTACAGGATTAATGTGAGGATGAAGGCAATGCAAATGCTGACATACAGGAGGTCTTAGAAATACAGTTATCTATAGTATCATTTTTAGGATACTATACTTTAAACCTTTATACCTACAATGATGCAACTATCATCAAACCAGTCACTCACAAGAAATCTGCTTGTGAATTGGCTCGATTTTGGATTGAGTGATATTTGCACTTCAAATTGTACACCAAAGCGAGTGCCTCACACAAAGCACTGGCATCAGCTGAAGCTGCATGGGTATCGCCCGGGAAACAAGTCGAAGAGCCTGGAAAGGTACTTGAGGCTGATTCATGCTCACTGGAGCAAGGCCAACATGGTTCTAGTAAACATACTAACTAGGATATTTTAAGAGAAAAATGGTTTTATAATTTTTAGCTACAAACTCAGAATGATACAGGCTTAAGGAAATGTCACACAAACTTCTTTTTGGGAGGGGTGTCTTAGGAATTACTTGTGAACTAGTGACCAACACATCAATTCTTAATACATGAGAGCCTCCCACATGTTAGAATGGATTGAGAAAGGTTTGAGTCAAATATTTCAGAGCTTTTTTTTTTTTAGATTTATTTATTTATGCATACAGAACTGGGGTACAGACCAGAGGTGCAGGAGCAGTGAGAGGGTCACCAGAAACAGAGTGGGGAGCAGAACAGGCTGACTGACAAAGTACACTGCTGAGGGGAGAAGTGGGTGGATGAGGAGAGATCTGCCTCGCCATGTGGGTCACCTCTGGGGTCGGGGATTGAACTCTCACTGAGGAGGCTGCGGCTAGCTTACAGAGCTGCGTCCTTACCCGTTGTGCAGGAAGGGCCCTATTTCAGAACTTTCAAAAAGTATTGTGTTGATGAATCTGAATCTTCATCTGAATCTCATAAGTTGTTTTTACCTCATCAGAATTCCAGTTCCTGACCACATTAACACTTTTCTTCACTGCAAAATGAGGATAGCAATATCACAGGTGAGGATGAAAAGAGACGAAGCCGGTAAAGCATTGAACAAAGCACTCAGCATGACGGACCTGCTCCATCAAGGTTAGCTGTTGCTGTAGTGGTTGTTCTTTGTTGCTGCTTGTTTCTTCAACAGACTCTACCTTTCTTGCACTAGACACAGGTCTTCAAAGAAGAATACACCAGAGGCTCAGTCCTTCAATGAGATTCTGAGACTTCAGGGAGAGAGAGATACATCAACTTGTTCTCACACAAAGTGGCAACTTCACTCTGCTTGAGCTGAGTGCTACAGCCACACAGGAGGGAGTCAAGGGAGGCTTCACAAAGGGGAGCTATCTTGTGTGTGGATTTTAAGGCATGAGGAGGAGATTGTCTGGCAGAAATGAAGGTAGTGGAGGGGGTGGCATGGGCTGCAGCCTGCGTTACTGAAAAGGGGTATGGACCCAACTGTGCCCCACTCCTTCCCCCACTAGGAACCACAGTTCTGTAGTAATCATGAGAAAATAGACATGGAGGGGGAGGTAATGAGTTCATGTTGGGAGTGTTCAGCTTCAGCCACTACAGAAAAGATCTGACTAGAAAGTCCTGGGGACAGATCTGGAGCTTAACTAGCAATGGCTGGGGTCCGTAGCCTGGGTTTGGTGATTAAGGTCACAGGTGTAAATAAGATTATCTAGAGAAAAGAAGACGACGCAAGACAGAGCCCTGGGGATGTCAACCTTTCAGAGGAGAGTGGGGAAGGAGAGCCTGCCAAGAGACTGTGAAGACACCAGGAGAGACGGGAAGAGAACCAGGAACTGAGAGGTTGCCTGGAAACCACAGGAGGGGCAGGCAGTGGCCAGCAGGGCCAGTGAGGCAGAGAGGACAAACAGGAGGGGATTGAAACAGAGCAGTAGGGTCAGCCCCGGGTAGGAATGAGGGCACAGGGCAGAATGGGTACATTAGCCTCGGCCTTCACACATCCCTCAGCTAGGAATAAAAGCAACATCAAAACTTAGAGCATTGCTAGGTTTGCTCCTGGGAGTCAGGGACCCCAGATGCAGAATCTGAAAGTGAAAGGGAGTGTGGGGCAGCAGATAAACCATTGCTGTTTACACACTCATTTCCAGGTGCTCCTTCAGGCTGCAAAGAGCCACAAAAACAAAACACAAGGCAAAAGCAAACATATTTTTTTCTTAAGTCCTTCATCTGTAGCAAGAGGGAAAGATAAAAGAAAATGTAGTTTTGTCCTAAGGAAATTCCCTGATCACATTTATGGCTCCCTGACCTCTGACCCTGGATTGGAAAATGACTGAGTTTTATTAAAGATCAGCAAAAATATCAGTGAAGAGAAGGACAGGCTTTCCAAGCGTCTCATTTCACGTCCAACCCCAAATAGCTTGCAATTGACCTTGAAACTGTGGAAGATATTTTTCCTTTCAAATGATAGAGAAAAGACTAAGTCATGACAGGGCTCTGAACGAGAACCATCACATTCACGCAAAGCAGCTCTGTTTTTAATACACCCTCAGGGGAAAACAGGGAACGTTATGAGCTGAGCAAAGGAGAGATATGTGAATGCAAGTCTGACCCTCTCAACTCTAGGCAATTCGGAGCAGGAAGAAAACATGTTATTTGAAGTCAGATGTTTGACCTTTTTATGTGAGTTGCCCATTATTTATCTCCACACCCTGTAACTGGTAGGGCCTGGGTATGTCTTAGGCTCTGAAACCAGGTTCCATATCCAAGTCTGTGATCATCCAAGCATGACGAGGTGGCCCCACTGGTCCCCCACACTTCATTTGTCATGTAGCAAAAGGCTCAGCCGAGCATTCCTGAGGGAGAGACACCACCCAGGCCTCCCCCTACATGCCTCCCTAGTCTGATAAGCCCCCTTCATAAATTTTGCCATGATTCGAGGCTTCAGCCTGTTGCCATCCATATGCTTTTCTCTTGGCAAGACACCAGCTCCGTCCCCTGAGATAAATCCATTACTTTCAGCCCCAAGGGTTCCAAGAGAAGGTAAATGAGGAAGCCTGTCCAAAGCAAAGCATGCTATGTTGCCATCTGCCATCTCAGGCTGACTTCTCACCTGCCTGTGCTCCTCTCTGGGTTTCCTCCACAATTTTGCCACAATGACGTGGTTTTTTCCAGTCTTCCACGTAACTAGCCCCCCCCACCCTTTCTTCTCAACTGTTGTCAAAGCAACAGGCTAATGCACTGGGAAGTTCAATAAGGAGAGATGATGAGGTGGGAGGGATGGGCTAGGAGAAAAATGTCTTGAGATAAGAAAAGCTTAGTCCTATTCTGTAGGGGAAGCAGAGGGAGAAGGACCGGGACAGGGGTGGGACAAGGGACTATGGTGATGGTGCACGGGGGATAGGTGGTGGGAATTTCACGGAAAAACCATCTGTTGTACAAAGATGAAGGACGATGTAATGAATATAATTTTTTTTAATTTTTTAAAAAAGAAAATCTTGGTTTTCGCAGAACACAATACCAAGTTGAGGCATGAGCTTTCGCCACAATTGGACCCAGGACTAGGCTGTGAAATTCATTCTCTTTGTCCTCCAAGTTTCTAGGCCGAGAACATGAGAAGCAAGAAAGGTGCCAGAACCTCAATGTGGACTCCAGGACACCAGTGTACACGTTGTTGGGCTCCCTCTCCGTACAAGTGGACTAAGGTACGAGTGGACTCCAAAGACCTCGACCCAGCCTGCTCTAGCATTCTTTTCCTATTCATTGACCCCTCTGAGAATAGGACAAGGGGCTTTTGAAGCCTTAGGCTGCGAAAGCATAGCAGGGAAATCCTCAGCTCCTGACCTTAATCTCAGCTCTTTCGAAGTCCAACCATTTTCCCCCAACAAATCACTTTTTCTGGTCATGTCAGCAACCACTCTTGCATGATTGAGTGGCTCAGCCATACAGATCAGCCAGACTGGCTGTTGGGGCTGCCAAGAGAAAAACCCCAATTGATCTGGTGTTTTTCATCTTATTGACAACAGTTTAATTCAGTCAAGCTGCATTTCATCTTGGGAAAGTTTCAAACCTTGCAGAAGGGGGATCACAAAGCTGCCCATCTCAACAGGAAACTGGGGCTTGAGGCTGTGCCGATGAGTGGGTCTGTAGCAACTTTGGGAGAAACAGTCCATTTAAATTTGGCAACAGTGGCCCCCAAACTTTGGAGGGGTAGGTGACATCTGGCCCTGTTTGAACTCTTCTACCAAATGCACAGTATTAGGAACTCTGGTGAAGATAGAATTTCTTGTAAAACATTTAAGGTTAATTTTTCGATGATTTTTTTAATTGACATCATTCATTTTTAGATGATTATATTTTGAAATTGTTGTGTGAATTGCATGCCTCGGTGTTCCCTTAGACACTTAGGGTGTTCCACCAAAAACCAAGCAAGAAATCAACTCTCTGTTCCATAAGTCATGGATTGGTTCTTATCAGTGCTAAGAAGAGCTAATCTTCTCACAATTGAGGGCCATCTCGAGGGCAACATACACGATAAATAAATAGGGCAGAGATCATACATTTTGCTCTGCCCCATCCCAGCAACTCCAGCCTGTGATTCTCAGAGAAGGATGCACTGGAAAGGTTCATGGGATGCTTATGGGGAAAGGAAAAAGGGACTAGAAGAGAAATTCCCCCCTTCTTCCATGACGATATGTCTTCCAAGAATATTAACTGACATTTACTGAGCTTTTATTATGTGCCAAGTACAACTGAAGTATATTTATTAGTTTAGTCCTTAGAACAATTTTTTGAAAGATGGTGCTATATTTATCTTTTATATTACCAATGGGGATACTAAAGCGTAGAAAGATCAAGCAATTTTCCCAGACTCACAGAGCTAGTAACCGGCAGTGCCAAGATTCTAGCAAAAAAGTCTGACTCCAGAGTTCATGCTGTTAACCTCTATATCCTAGCAACAGTCAAACCTGAGCGTGAAGAATCATCTGGAAGATGACTGTTAAAATACAGTTAGCTGAAGGACATGCCCAGAGTTTCAGATTCAGTAGATTTGGGTGGAACTTCCATTTCTAACACATTCCCAGATGGTTGACACCACTGGACCACACATTAAGCACTAGTCTATGCTGTTAGGCCTCTAGAGAAAACTGTTTGGTAGAACCCTTTTCTTCACCATACACTCCTCCAATCCAGGGGGGGAAAGCTCAGTGAAAGCTTGAGTTATGCTGAGGGGATTTATGAGATCAGTCCACCAGCCAGTCTTTTGGGAGGCCTCAAGACTGTCTCAGACAGCACCATGCTAAGACTTGAGGAGCTTTCAAGAGCAGAATCGCAGTTTTCTCCGGGAACCCTCCTGAGGCCCTAACCAGAAGAGCAGCTGGTGGGTAATTGCCAGCCAGACCTGTGCCCTCATCCTTTTTCTAACTATCTTACTCCTTTGGTGATAACATGTTGTTTCCAATCAGTTTCTAATCAAATGAGTGTTATTAAACAGAAAGAAAGCTCATGTTGGTGTTAGAACTTCCTGTATAGATGTTTGTGAAATTATTATATCTCCGCAAGTAAATTTACACACTCATTTGTTCATCTATTCACTTCAGACTCACTTTAGGAACATGGCAATAAAACACAATGCATAGGTGAGGGAAATCTAACCAAAGATAAAATAAAAACAGAGCATTTTTATGCAATAACACTGAGGTAAAGTTCACATAGAAAAATGAAAAGCAGAAGACAAACTCAAGGAAAGAAATCTCAGAGTCTAAGATTTATAGTCTCTGAGAAACTCTTCACACATTAAAATCTGAGAGCTTTGTCTGTCATTATAAAGTGTACAACATGATGGAGCCCGCAAAACTCTACAACATCCTCACATTAAATACAAAAACATTTCTCAGAGCATTTATCATGGGATTCTTCAAACGCTACTTCAGGCCAGAATAGCCTGTCATCTATAAACCTATGGGGGCTAACGTGGCAAGGTAAATGGCTTACCCCCAGTAGGTTGGTAATAGCAGAATAAAAACACTTTGCACAATTCGATTCTTCATTCTCTATATTTTGGAGTTTACCCTGATATCCCTGCCACTGTCTCAAAGTAGCATTCCTACAAAATCTTTTGCAAGCTGAAATGGTGTAAAACCAAACAGCACTTACCACTCACCTGTAGGGGAAAATGTGTGAGCATTTCCAGACCCAAAAAATAACCTGCCAAATAAAACAATACATCAAAGCCAAACACACACTCAGGAAGTGAAAGCAGGAATGCTGTGACACAACAGACAGCAAACAGTGGTCCCCTGGAGAGGCTGCTCAGGTAATGGCACCCCTAGATCAGCTGCTGCCAAACCCAAGTTGACACTATTTTCACTTCTCACCTTGAGTCATAAAAGCAAACATCCTCTTCAAATTTCTTATTACCAGCGATAACAGGTATCAGTGTGGTGTCTCATAAAAATGAAATGGGTAAAGCAAACTAGATATATTGCAGGGGAGGGGGAGGGATCAAAATGGGAGAGAATAGCACAAGGGACTGTGGTGATGGTGCACGGGTGAATTGGTGGTGGGAATTTCACAGGGACTACAACTGAGAGGAGAAAGCATACATTGTATTAAAAGAAAGAATGAGATATATAGGTATAAGCTATATCATGATATATATGACACATCGTATATATCATTATGATACATAATATATATATTTTAAAGATTTATTTCTTTATGTATATAGGAACTGAGGTGAGGGTACAGTCCAGAGATGCATGGGGTGAGAGGATTCCCCAGACAGAATGGGGAGCAGAACAGGCAGATCCACTGAAATACACTGCTGAGGGGAGCAGTGGGAGGGACAGGCGAGGTCTACTGTGCCATGTGGGTCAGCTCCCTGGCCAGGGATCAAACTTGTGCTGCAGTGGCTGCGGATAGCTTCATAGTGTTCTGCTTTAACTCCTTGTGCCACCAGGAGTATATGTATATATATATACACACAAACACACACACATATATATACACATATACATATACACCCACACCCACATATATATACATACACACACACACACACATACACATAAAGAAAAACAAAATGAGACACTGGAGAAATTTTAACACCACGGGAAAGAAAGCAAAAAGTGGGGGAGGCCCGTATAGGAAGCACTGGAGCTACATTTGTGTCCAAATACATTATTCATCTAATATTTCTACCCCACTTAATTCACGGAGTTGAATTTAATTTTCTAATGCTTGAAGTCTATTCTCAGATCGTTATGGTAAAAAACCTTGCACATATTCTTTAAAAGAAAAAATTGCCAGTTTTAAAAAAAGATTTGTCATTAAATACACTCATCAAATATTATAGTAATTAATCTCGGTCTGTGACACTCTCTATTGTGACATTTTCAGTAGCTTGTAGCACAGGGAAAGCCACCTAGGTCAAGGCTTCAAAGGTTGAAAATTCTAATCCTGTTCGCATAACTGAGTGGCATGAGGCTTACCTTTTTTCATGCTTGCTTTACTTATTTGTCAAATGGAAGAAAAGAAAAGCCAGGCCTCCCTGGTGGTTCAGAGGGTTCAGTCCTAGCTCTACGAAGCTATTGGCAGACACTGCAGCATGGGTTCAATCCCCAGCCAGGGAGCTGACCCCCATGGTACAACAGACCTCTCCTGACCCACCCGCTGCTCCCCACTGCAGTGTATTTCAGTCAATCCACCTGTTCTGTTCCCTACTCTGTCTCTGGTGAATCCTCTCACACTCTCCCCCACCCTCTGCACCTCTGGCCTGCACCCCAGCTCTTGTATACATAAATAAATAAAACAAATCTTTTTAAAAAGAAAGGAAAATTCACCACATACTTTAATTTCTCACTTACCATCTTTAGTAAGTTCTTGAAAACTGTGACTTTAAGCAAAATAAAGTAGAAGCGAACCAATATTCACAAGTTAATTGATAGAAACAAGAATTAAGTTTCTACAGTACACTTCTGGCCACAAAAACATCACCAATTTCTGAAGACCCAAAACACTTCTAACATCCAACAATCATTTATATTCATTCATTTTTCTACCACGTATTCCAGCTCAGGTTGAGGATGGCAGGAGCCTGTCTCAGCTTCTCAGCGACAAGGAAGGCAGCACTCTCTGTCACTGACTCATACTCAGGCTAGGGCCATGCAAACACATCAGGGAAGCTTCTGTGCACATCTCAGGGACTTGCGAGGAAATCAGACTCCTGTGAAAACCCACACATGTATGAAGAGAACATGTCAACTCTACACCAACAGTGGCCCTACCTGGGAACCAATTGTTTTTGTCATCAACATTATAATCAAGTGACGTTGAACAAAGTGAGTGTTATCTGCACTTTGTACTATACTTCTAAAGAATGGAATAAAAGAAACTTAAATGAGCCAATGTTAACGCTTGTGACTATGAGTTACAATTATGTTAAGGAGCCTGACATGAATTACCAAGTGATTGGTACTGATTTTAAAAGCCACAGAGTCTCATCTTAATCTCATCATTTAAAGATACAACTTAAAAAAAAGATTTTTGGTATCAAGAGGAAACAGACCATATAGGTGATCTCTAAGGAGTTTGCCACATCTTAAACAGATCAAAGGTGTCTGAATTATTCTGTGTAACAGAAATCAGGCAACAGGAAATTTAAAATGAACCAGAAACAGTATCACAAGAAAACTGTCCTGTTTAGACCAAGGCATGATTCTGAACAACTGCAGACTCCACATCCCAGTTTATGATTTGGTTGGGTCTGTGGGTTTGAAGAACATCTGACATAGCCACATACGGCAATCAACAGAAAAAACTTCCAAAGTCAATATAAACTCCACTTAGAGGTTGCCATGCTGAATTGTATGCCCCCCTTTAATTACTGCAAATAATCAAAAGCTAGCAATATTTACAAAAGTCTTAGCCATGATTTATTTTCCTCAAGAAAAAATTATACCCACCAATTGCAGCTTGGGAAATGAAAGTAATCAGACTCTAATCAAGATTGTAGCCTAGAGGCCAAAGAGAAACAGACCATTGAGAGGCTATTTCCCAAATAACCTAGCATGTCCCCCCCCCAAATACTTCTAGTTTTGCTATTAGTCAGTGATAGTGTCTTTACTTTTCATCCCTGCAGGAAGCCTTCCTGTTGCTTAGACTATGTATATAAAAGGCAACTCTTCAAAGGTGCTGTTTCTTCACTTTGACTAGCTTTATTTATTTTAGTTTATATATATATATATATATAAAGTAAATATATATTTTACACATATATATATATTTACATTATTCTTCATTTTGTACCCTTTTTCATCTCAGTTGTAATCCCTGTGGGCTTCCTACCACTGCTTCACCCATGTGCCATCATCATAGTCCTATGAGGGAAATAAGATCGATTAGTTTAAACCACTTAACACAGAGCCTGGCGTACAGTAGTAAGGAAATTTGTACACATTGACTATTCATTGGGCACATTGTGCTCATATTACATTCTGGTCTTCTTCACATTGTGTTTGTTAAATAATTCCTTTTGCTTTATTCTCCCTGCCAACCTCCCATTCCAAAAGTCTACGTCTTGGTGAGTTTGGATCAGTGGCAGGCAGGCAAAAAATTAGGACAAAATTCTCCCCATTTCACCTAGCTCCCCTAAGTTCCCACTAACTCTACACCAACTAGGGTGAGTATAAGCGAACATAAAAACATTCCAGAAAATTACAAGTGTGAGCAAGGATATAGAAAAATTAGAAACCTCACCTATTGTTAGTGAGAATGTAATGTGGCTTAGACAATGTGGAAAATGGTTTGATGATTCCTCAATAAACTAAATATGAAAGTATCAGATGGCTCAACACTTCACTCCTACTTCTACACAAAAGTACTGAAAACAGGAGTTCAAAGAAAGGTGTACCCAAGGGCTCATGGCAGCACCATTTACAATAGCCAAATGGTGGAATATCCGTTAACTAATGAATAAATAGATAAACAAAATGAGGTATCTCCATATAATAAAATAATACTTGGCCATAAAAAAATAATGCTATAAGACAGATGAACCTTGAAAACAATATGCTAAGGAAAAGAGAACAGTCATAAAGATCACACATTATATGACTCATGTATATGAAATGAAATCAAGGTATATGAAATTTCCAACTAGCTGTGCCAGCTAATTAAAACAGGTAAATCAATAAAGACAGAAAGTAGATTAGTGGAGGTTGCTTAAGATTGGGAGAGGATTAGGTAGGGGAAAAAAATATTCTAAAGTTGACTTATGATGTTTGTACATACCTGTGAATATATTAAAACCATTAAACTGCACACTTTAAATGGAGGAATTGTATGCTATGTGATTATATAGCTAAGACTGTTTTAAAAAAAAAAAAAAACTACATATAGCCTGAGGGAAGTCACTGAGGTGCTGAATTGTTCTACATCCTATTTATGTTAATGATTGTAAGACTCAATGCAGGTGTTAAAATCCATAGAACTTTACACTCCAAAAAAGTGAATTTCACTGCATGTAAATTTTAAAAGCCTGCAATGTGCTTGTTGGAACTATAACCTGGATTCACACTCAATGACAGTTGGGGCTGAAACTGCTAATTAAAACTCTCTGATTATAATGTGATGAGAACAGTCAGACCCAAAAAAGCCACATCTAAATCCAGTTCCTTAGGCTACAATCTGCAGCTGAAGCCCAAAGACAAAATCACTTGAGAGATTATCACTCTTGTAATCCTGTCTCCACTTGGTGCTTAGAATTGTTTCAGTGGCCCAAAGTTTCCTTCAGAGCCCAGTAACTCCTGGTGACTGCTCTGAATTTCCCATCTCACCTGCAGCAGTTACTAAATTTGGGACCAAAACGTAGATGGAAGAAATTAAAACCAGATGATCATTACCACCCTGTGACCCTCTTGTGGCTGCTCAGGAAACTTTTAGGCCTAATCAGAAAGATTCCCACTGAGCTGGTGTTCTATGAGCTTGTAGAGTGATGGGGCCATGAGCATGTACCTGAACATGCCAGGCCACCCAGCACCCAGAAGTATGATTCTTGTCCATGAAATGAAATCCATGGATAGGAAATTTTGAATCAGCTGTGCCCTGTCGTGCAACCAGGCAGCACACCTGTGTCAGCAGAGATTACATACAGCCGCATATTATGAAAAGCACAAAATAATGAGGCTTAAACCCACACAAAAAAAGTATTGTCCCACATTAAAGAGGCTTGTGGGAAGGGAATCTATAATTGATATGCAATCAACAAGGACGAAGCGCTTTCCAACTTCCTGCCCCATCGTTCCCCGCGCCTGGCTCCACACGTGTGGCCCAACATGACTGCTGAAGCACCCGGAGCCACACTTTGAGGACCACTGCTTGAAGGCTGTTCTATTGAGCTGCATTTAATCTTATCTGACTGAAGTCATTCCTGCTCCTAGGGACCTCCTTACTGCCTCTCATGCCAGATTCTCGGGCCCTGTATTCTTACCCATCCAAGTATGGGGGACTGGATATGTCCCATGTTTGCTTCCAAGGATACATCATTTTTCACCAGAGCCAGAGGATGGAGCTAATGTCTGCAAGAGAAAGGATTCAACAGTATGTCTATGGTTAGAAATTTAGTCTTGCAGAAGGTTAGAGCAAAAAGAGATGTTAATGATCATCTAATGTAATTCTTTCTGCCTCCCAACTCCCTAATTTTAGAGCTGAGGAAACCTGGGCCCCATAGATGCTACATGTGTAGGCTCCCTACTAAGCTACAGGATAATTGTTAAATAGGATTCATGGGAAAGTCACCAGCATTTGCAGAAGACAGCATCATGACTCCTGGGTTCTAGATGTGGTTAATCTCATTTAAACTGCCCTTGGCACTGGACTGTGGTGACGGCACGGGTGAACTAATGGTGGGAAGCCCATGGGGATTACAGCTGAGATGAAAAAATGCACAAAATGAAGAATGATGTAAAAGAAAATTGTGTATATATATATAAAAATAATAAACTGCCCTTGGGAGAATCAATCTTTAGAAAAACTTAAATGACAACTGATTGATACTAAGCCCTGGGAGTGGTAGATTAGCAGTAATAATTTAATCATTAAATAATTTGGTAGTTAATCATATATTATTACTTAATAGTACTTAATAGATTATATTGATGAGCATTATCTAATTATTCAATAATTTTAATAATTATCTAAACTTGGCTACAGGACATCATGAAATATGCTAGGAAGATGAGGTATGTAAAGGAACACTGAAAAAAAAGTTACAAAGAGAAAATATTTTTTAAATGTTCTACAAGTAGGGACCATTATTTCTCCATCTTTTAGACACCACAGAAAACCCAGCTCTCATCCTGGGCCTCCCTACACAAACATAGGCTTAGAAATACACAGTAGTGGGGTCCTCCCTGGTGGCCCAATAGGTTAAAACACAACACTATGAAGCTAGCTGCAGCCTCTTCAACACAAGTTCAATCCCTGGCCAGGGAGGTGACCCACATGGCATGGCGGACCTCTCCTGTCTTGCAGTGTACTTCATCAATCACCTGTTCTGCTCCCCACTCTGTCTCTGGTGAATCCTCTCACCTTCCCTGCACCTCTGGCCTATACCCCAGTTCTGTATGCATAAATCAATAAATCTTAAAAAAAAAATACACAGCAATGGATCAGATGATCCTGTGAGTGCTCCAATTGAGTATTTTTAAATTTGTAATGTAAAATAACACCCCCTCCACACCCCCAAAAAATATTAGAACAGAAGAGAAGCATGATTCTACTCCCCTGTGGAGAAACATTCCTTCTGCCTAAGACATCACATCTTGCTCCATCTCCAGTGCTACGCACCCTGTCTCTAGGACAGCAGGGAGGTGGAGGTCAGCTAGAACATACACTTAGGGGTAAACTCAATGTGTCTACACATCAACAAAGAAATGGTCAAGGAAACATAAGTGGTTGGTGTGACTGACCCCCAGTTGTATCTTGAATCTCAATGTAATGTCAATGTGGGTCTCAATCTCTTTTCAATCCCACAGCAATAGCAGAAGCAAAATGAAAGGAAGATGTGCTGGGGAAGCAGCTATTGGCAGAGAAGAAAGACTGGAAATTCAGGGAGAACTGAACCTGGGGATGTCTGGTTTCTGTTTCGTCATCTGCCCTCTCTGAAATAGGCAGCATGTCTGCTGATGGATTAGGGCTACAAAACTCAGCCACATGGCCCCAAAGCCTTGCTCCTTCTGCCCAGCCTCAGGATGGTCCCATAGATATGTCCCTGAAAAAAACACTAGCCCCTGCAAGGGACTACTAAGGGAATGCAAAGGGACATCATTTTTCTGCTCACCTTGGGGCTTTGATTTTTCCACCCCTGAATTCTGCTGGAAACTTGCCTTTCCTAGGAAACCATCTTCAATGAACTGATCTACCTGCCATCTCTCCAGCAAAATTTTAGGTATAATTTCTTAGAGTGTGTGGGGTGCATGCTTGAATGTGAGCATTTTATCTCCTGTGTTTGGTGATCAAAAGCAGGTCTTTTATTCCCTTGAAGAGCTTTTACTCATGCTAGTTCACCAATTTCCCAGTTCTTCTAGCTCCTCCCTTAGCCTGAAGAGTGCTGTTTAGGTACCAGGAAAAAGCAATGCAAAGTAAGGGGTTACTGGGGCTGTGGGGGAGATGTACATGGAAAGGCAAAGTAAGGGGTTACTGGGGCTGTGGGGGAGACGTACATGGAGCGGCATTTTATGAATATTTAAGATTAGAATGAAACTAAACAGTGACGTTAAAGGCAGCGTTCCCTGCCCCCAATGAATTTTGTTCTCTTTTTGTTGTCACTATTTTCTCTTCAACTGACATCACATCTGTCTGCGTGTGTCTTGGGTGCCTGGTAGCCACTCAGGGCTAAAGCAGTTAGGACACAACAGGGTGGGGACCCAGTTAGGGCCATCTCCTCGTTCTACCTGAGCCTCAAACTCTGCTTTTCCAGGCTCCAGATGGTGATCATGATTGTTAAAAAGCAAGCATTATCCCTGTTAATGAGGATAATAAAGCTGAACAATTCATGAGCACCGACAGCATATGGAGTGCCCTACAAAGCATACACTTACCCAGCGTTATCAGGAAATGAAGTTTTCCACATCAGTGAATTTTCTGGAAAATTAGGGCTTACACATTAACATCAATATTTTTTTTGCCATTTGGGATGGAAATATGTGTCAAGTATGTAATACAATTTCCTGTCTTGCTAGTTTATCAAATGCAGCAAATGCCATTTTTTTTGGGGGGGGGGACGTCTCATTATGAACATACAGCAAAACACAGAGGCTCTTTATTGGGTCATCTAGTGCAGGTGGGGTCTTTATTAGGATAGTCAGCCCACTTCGCCTTGACTTACAGTCAGCACTCTGCCAGCCCCTGCATTTGACCATAAGCTCCTTAAGGGATGCCCAGGCTTCTCATCTTTGATCTTGTATCCCCTACAGCCTGGCCACTCAAAAGCTGGTCCCCAGAAGAGAAACTCAGCACCACCTGAGAGGTTATTAGAAAGTCAGACTCTCTGGTCCCATTCACAACTATTAGGTGAATTTGATACTGAACCTTAACAAGGTTTTCAGGTGATTCACATGCACATTAAATGCTGAGAAGTATTATCCTCCAGGTGTGTTTCCACTCACCCCAACCCGTCAGCTACATCACCATCAGCTAAAGATGTCTGTTAGCACAGGGTGAGGGCAGGAGTCTGTTCAGCCCCCTTGGGGCTGATATGCACCACAAGGATCCTGATATGCACCACACCAGCAGAGTATCTGGCCCTGTGCTTTGCTCATAAGGAGCAGCTCAGTAAGTCTTTTTTTTTTTTTAAGATTTATTTATTTATGCATACAGAACTGGGGTGCAGACCAGAGGTACAGGGCTGGTGAGAAGATTCACCAGAGACAGAGCGGAAAGCAGAACAGGCAGATCGAGGAAGAACACTGCTGAGGAGAGCAGCAGGTGAGACAGGAGAGATCGTCTGCACCATGTGGCTCACCTCCTGGGCAGGGGATCGAATTCACACTGAAGCGGCTGCACAGAGCTAGCAGTGTTGCATCCTAACCTAGTGGACCACCAGGGAGGGCCAAGTCATTTCTTTTTTATTCAAATACTTTATTTCAACTTTACTTAACCAAACTGAATCCAGAACTTTTGCAATGCCCTGCCTCACACAAGAAGCATTCTGGAGAGGAAGCCACTATATGTCTTTAGACAGGTGCCAGAACTTTGGCTGCATCCAGCCATTAATGCTCCAACATGGCCAAGGACAGAAGGCAGGGTAGAAGGCTCAGAGAACTTGTGTTAGCAGGCAGAGGGCAGGGAGCTCTTACTTACCCAGTCCAGAGCTCTGCACTGCTGCCATCAGAACTGGGCACAGCAGTAACCCCCCTGGAATTTAAAGGGGTTCTCCTATACTGTGAGCTGCAGTGATCGGGGTACAGCAGAGACACGTCTGCACGTGTTCCCAAACCATCATAACTTCCTCCCATCTCCCTTCCTGCACTGGCCAGCTTCTCCTGAGAATCACGAGGCATCAGGAGCCTCACCTGGAATGCAGTTGACCTGGGGTAGGAAGAGAATGGATGGGTCCATTGAGAGAGAACTGGTTGTGAGCACCATGCTTCCAATTCCAGAATGTGTTCGGAGCCTGCTGCCCTGAAGGGAGCTGGAGTCTTCTGAAAATACCTGTTTACTCTGCATAAGGATATTAAAAGTTCTGCAAACAGAATTTCTTCCCAAAACTGAGTCCTGCTTTCTGAGGACATACTGGCTTATACACATGTTCCCTACTAACTAAAAAAAAAAAAAACTTGTTTTCAACAGTAACTTATTAATCTGTATAAACAAAAACACAGTTATGTGCTCTTTTCTTGTTCCTCTATTCATATCTTTAATAAAAACTTGGGCTGGGAGAGTGAGAAGCAGAGCTGCTTTTGAAGGTGCTCTCCCCAGCAGCCCCTGCCCCCCCCCACCCTTTTGCAAATTCATTTAAACAGGGACCTAAACCCTGAAACCTAAAAAAAGGTGGGTGTGGTAAGTACATTCTCTAGCCAACCTCTATAGTCATTGGTCACTGCTAAGAGGGATTTTTTCAAGGTTGGGTAACAAATGGGAAAGAATTTGGCTCATCATAATTATGCAACCCTTTTAAAAGGCCTATTTGAACAGAGTGGAGCCAGGATTGCAGCCCAGAAACTCCACTCCTAATATCAGACCTCCCCCAAGAGGCAGGAAGTGTGGCCCTGGTGTATCACTGGTTTCAATATGTCTTTATTAAGTCGGGTGGAATTCTCTGTTTTTCATGCTTATCCTGTCTCCTGGCCCAGCAAGCTGACAAGAGTTAGTATGGACAATCCCTCTGTTCATTTTCTAACACAGTGGTTAAGATCTTAGCTTTACTAAGTGAAAGAATCCAGACACAAAAGGCCGCACATTATATGATTGCATTTAAATAAAATGTCCTGAGTAGACAAATCAGAAAGTAAATAAGTGACTGCCAGGAACTGGAGGGAGTAGGGAACATCTGCTAAAAGATGGAGGTGATAAAATATGGGATTAAGTAGTGGTGATAGTTGCACAATCATGTGAATATAATTTCAGAAAACATTGATTGTACATTTTATATTTGTAATATAACAAATTATATTACAATTTTTTAAAGATGTCCAGCTTTAAAATCAGAACTTCTGATTCAAATTCCACCTCTGATACACCTTATCTGTGCTACATTGAACAAGCTAATTAACCTCTTTGAGAACCACTTTGCATGGCCTGTACAGAAGATAATAAAAATTCCTATCATTGGTTTGTTGCAAGATTTAAATAAGACAGTCTTTGTGAAAGTACCTGGTATGTCATAAGATCTAATAAATGGTTGCTGCTAAATTCTCAAATTTAAATACTTAGGAATCAGCTAGGGAGCTTGATAAAATGAATAGCCCTTAGAATTTCAAGCTTATAAGTCTGTAATGTGACTTCAGAATCAGTATTTTTAATAAATTTACAATTCTGATATAGACTTCCTGGAAGCAACACTGAGAAATACTGTTTTATATTCTTTCTAAATGAAAAAAAAATGATATAGTATTTTAAGAATTATATGTTACCATCCCACTTAGCATATAGAATACTGGAAAGAACATTCCTCCCATTCTAACACCAACAAAATGTTGGCCACTATGCAAATTCACAAACCTAAAATATAAAGAATCTATAGCATCTACAAAGAGATGAACATGAGTACAACAGTTAATACGTCACAGTTGAATAATGTGTCACAGTTTCCAAAAACGTATTGACAAAGTTAAGTGAGGACTTACTGTACTTCGGGCAGGAGCCATTGGACTCAAGTAGAAATCCAGCTAAAATTTTCAACAAATTCTAAGGGCTGATTCGACCAGCAAGAGCCTACAGTATTCCTGGGACACAGTGTGTCTGCCCTCTCCAAGGCTCTTCTCTACAGGCTTCACTGGGCACTCAAAGATTGGGACTGGAACAAGAGTCTTGGGGTAGTATTTTGTGTGATACAGGTGTCACGGTGAGAAGCACAGGAAGCTCCCCCTAGATCCTTGCCCCCAAGCCCTCCTTCAGGGCAAAAGCCTTAAAACATTGACAGAAGGGCAACAAGTTTTGTCATGCTTAGGTCACTGGCAAAAAAGTCACTGTAACTGGGGAAGGGATGAGGTGTGGCAAATTTCTAGCCATGAAAGGAGCAGGCATGTGTGCTGGACTCAAACCCACAACTAAAAGTAAAGGGCGACCACTGAGAAAGCATCACTCCCAAGACCTGGAAGCACAATGCCTGCCTATAATTGAAATTTGATCAGAACAATAAGAATGCTGCTCTTTATTTCCCATCACCATACTAACAATAGCAAGTTACAAGTGATCATAATCTACTGTTGAAAGAGGTGCAAAAGCATGGGAAACCCTTCAATGAAACACAGCACAAAGACCTAAAACTGTGGATACAGCAGACATCAGGGAAAGAAACCTTGTAGCAAATCAGTCCCTACCTTAAACACGAAATACACTAAAGGAATCTGAAACCTGTTTTGTACTGAAAGTAACCATAGTAACAACAAGTCCCAAACTGGTTTAACTCCTGAGTAGGCTAAATTAGCATTTAACACCCACATTAAATGCTAAGAATAAGGAAAGGCATGCCCATTTCCAGGTGTAACAACTACTTAACTAAGTCTCTACCCCACACAAGATGTCTACTTTCATCAAAAAATTACAAGGTGTACAAAAAAGAAAAAAGAAAAAACAAGAAAAACAAAAACACTGTCAAGAGGCAAATCAATCCACAGAATCAGACACAGGTATAACACAGTTATCAGAACTAGCAAGCAGAGAATTCAAAATATCTGTGATCATTATGTTAAAAGGCTTTAGTGAAAAAGGTTTTAGTGAAATATGCATGACGATGAAATTGGTAATTTCCAGAGAAAAGAATCAAATGGAAATTTTAGAAATGGAAAATAATACCTACATGAAGAATGATTCCAATAAGCTTATCAGTAGACTTATAAGAGTCAGAAAAAAAGGGGGGGCATAGTGAATTTGGGCCAACAAGGGCTAAAGATATTACCCATACTGAAACCCAAACGAAAACAAAGTTTAAAAAAAGAAGTAAATAGAATAGAGCACCCAAGAACTGTGAGGTTAGATCACACGGCCCAATTTGTATGTCATTGGTATACCAAGAGAAAATAAGGCAGAAAAATATTTGAAGAAATAACACACTTAAAATTAACTTCATTTATTCCATTTTCAGTGTTCATTTTTTTGTCTAGAACCAAGATTCTGTCTAGTAGTTTGGTTTGGTTTGGTTTTGCTTGATGAACTTCTTTTAACATTTCTTACAGTTCTAAGTCTGCTTAAAGTAAATACTGGTTTTTGTTTATCTGATAAGGACTTTAAATCTCCCTCATTGCAGAAAGATGTTTTTTCTAGGTATGGAATTATGTTTTGACATTTTTTCCCTGTTAGCAGCTTCAGAAAGCCTTTCCTTTAGGCTTCTGGTTTTTACAGCTTCTGATAAAAAGTATGCTGTAACAGTTATTCTCTAAATCAATGTCCTTTTTCTTTTGTTACTTCAAAAATAGTCCCTCTCTGGACATGCAATAGTTTGAATGATATGTGTGAGGGTGTGTTGGTATTTTGGTATTTATCCTGTCTGGTGGTCTCTGAGCTTCTTGGATCTGTACTTTGGCATCTTAAGTTTGGACCTGTCTTTGGTCCAAAAGGAAAAACTCAATTTTTCAGTTAAGAACTAAAGAATGAATAGGACTTAGTCAGAAAAAAAGAAAGGGGATTCTGAGCAAATGGAAGCAATAGAATGATTTACACCCTAAAAATAAGAAGATATCCTCACATTTTGGGCAAAAGGAAAAACCATTATTGCTAAGTAAAAGAAATGAATGGGAAGATGCTATGAAAAAGTTGAACAGAGCCCTCCCTGGTAGCACACTGGGTTAAAGTTCCACTCTATGAAGCAATTTGCAGCCACTGCAGCACAAGATCCAGTCAATCTGCCTGTTCTGCTCCCCACTCTGTCTCTAGTGGATCTTCTTATACCCCACCCCCCAATACCTCTGACTTGATCCCAGTTCTTATATGCATAAATAAATAACTCTTTTTTTTTAAAGTTAAACAAACAGGCAGGGAGAGTATTTTGGAAGAATATGTTACATGAAAAATGTATTTTTTATTTTTATTGTGATATAGTTGACATCTTTGTGTAATTTTAAGTTAAGCAATGTATTTATATATATTCATATATTACAATATAATCCCCACCTTAGTTTAAGTTTTCACATCTATCACATCACATAATTATTATTTCTTTTGTTTGTGATGAGCACTTTGAAGTTTATAATGCAGTATTGTTCTCTATATCATTATACTATACATTAGATATCCAGGACATAACTAGTAGTTGAAAATTTATATCCTTAAACAACATATCTCCATGTCAAACTTAGTGCTCAAAATTGATGGCTTTTAAGCATAGGAATGATATAATTGGACTTAGTTTCTTAAATTTCTAATCCATAATGAGCATCCTACTTACTGAGTGAAGAGTATATTGTGTATAATGTCTTCAGAGTAAAGGATCTACACATATCCTTAGAATCTTAAGCTATGGGCTCCATGTTTCCATGTTTCTTTATCCAATGCCTTCTATCACCTAATACATACCTTCTAATGTTCCTGGACAATGTATCCATATTAAAGTCTGTTCTTTGGAGTCTTGCTAAGTCTTTATCAATATCTTCTTTTTTTAAAAAAAGATTTATTTATTTGTGCATACAGAACTGGGGTACAGGCCAGAGGCTCAGGGGCGGTGAGAGGCTTCACCAGAGACAGAGTGGGGAGCAGAACAGGCAGATGGACCAAGTACACTGCTGAGGGGAGCAGCGGGCGGGTCAGGAGAGGTCTGCCACACCATGTGGTCACCTCCGGGGCAGGCGGGAATCGAACTCATGTGGAAGTGGTTTCAGCTTCTTAGTGCAGTGCTTTAACCCGCTGCGCCACCAGGGAGGGCCTCAATATTTTCTTTTTTCCATGCAGTTAAACTTTATTTCTCGGCCTCCCTTGCCATGAGGTATAACCATATACCTGAGTTCTGGTCATCATGGAGGTGGGGGGTAGCAGGGCAGGGACAATTTTTATTATTCTAGATCATTAATATTTAGTAGTAGTGATTATAGCATTTAACCACCCTGATGAATATACCCCATAGCTACCTAGTTACACGTAAACTAATTCTTAGATGATTGGGTGAATTCCTTGGATTGCTGTATTTTGTGAAGATATGTTTCACATCACTGCCAGAGATTTCAGAAATAGGATGAGCACAGTAAAAACTTATGTATTTTCCAGTTGACACAACACTAAGGGCCACATATTACTTTATCAATCTACCTCTAAGGAGTCCATAACAAAAATCCTGGGATTCATGCTCTCTCTTAATGAAGCATGGCATGTTACATGGAAAGTACCTTGCCTTTGTAACAGGAAGACTACTATTCCAATTAAATTTCTGAGATGCTTCTGACCAGCCTTGTGGCTTCAGAAAAGTGTCTAAGTCCTTGGTGTCCATTTCTTATCTGTAAAAGGAAAGACGACACCAGTGTTTAAGCACTGGAGATTTAAAGGAGGCCACTGCTGTGTAATATTGCTGTTATTTCACCAATTCTTTGCCCTTCCCTGTCTGAACATCCTTTTTCAGGTGACTGCAAATCCCCCAATAGGTGCGGCATACGTTTCTCCAGGCCTTCATGCTGCCTTCAGCCATGTGGCTCTCATGTTTCCCCAGGCACCCTTGCCACAGACTTGGATGACCCTGCAGTAGCTTGATAGGAGATAGATGATGTGGGTCAGAGCTGAGTAATAGCCCAGGTCATCTCAACTGAGGCCATCTTGTATCAAGGCCAGCTGCCCCCAGCAATGTGAGCAAATCTAACCAAGATCCACATGGCCATCAGCATGCTGAGCCTTAAACACACTGCGCACTGCCAACATTTCATGGATGCTTGTTACTTCATTGCTGGCATCACCGTGGAAACTGACAACAGTCTGTGAGGTTTGCTCTCACAATCTGTAAAGTACTATACAAATGCAAATTAGTAAAGCTCAAGAGAAGTATTTTTATTTTTATATCTTTATAGTTTATATATAAATTGTATATATATTTATCTTACATATTTATATTTTAATATATATAAACATAAACATAAATAATATATAAAGGAAATTATATATAAGTCTATATTCAAATATGTGTGTGTGTGTCATCCCAGGGAAATCATTTAGAATATAAATATGTGTGATTTTATATGTCAATATATATCTTATAGCAAGGACATTTACTTATATGTGTATATATATATCTGAGGACTGATTCCCTTGACCTATGAGCTATTAGAACCTGTGAAAAAAAATCTCAATAAGCTCTGATTCAGAGGATTATGGGATCAAAGTATGAGTTGGACAGAACCAACATCTAATTTATCCTGACACCTGTATATGAAACCCGTTCTTTTCTCCATCACCGTCTCTTATATGTATATCAATAGACTTGTTCCCTCCAGCACCAGCATACTTTAACAGGTATAAAAATTCCACCCTTACATCTTGTCATCTTTCTAGCAATCCCTGTGTGGATGACCAAAGGTGTTAAGTCCAACTGCATCCTTCTCAATTGGTTACTTCTCTGTGATGGTATCTGTCAGCAATGCTTTCATCATGCTGTGATTTATACTTTTACCAAATGTCTTCAACATGCAGCCACTTTACAAACTAAAAACTGCTAATGCTGTATCATTTATCACATTTTCCTGCAATATTACATTGAGGCCCAGCTTAATGCACACAAGGACACACTCTGAACACAGGAGGACTGGGCTACAAAAGCTCAAATAGGAAGCATCCTTCTGTATTTCCAAAGGAATGGAAAGCCACGAGAATAAATTGGAAGAGAAACCAAGCAAGCTGGTTTTTATTTGCTAAAGGAAGGAAGAAATCATTTAGCCCGAATCAGGGCTGTTTCAGGCACCTCTCACATTATCATTGCTGAACAAATGCTTATTATTCTTGCTAACAATGAAGTAAGCCGAGATGGACCATTTCTTCCTTAAAAGGAATAAGGAGTATTTCCAGGTCCCATTTCTACGTCCTAAATGGTATCTTCACCTTAGCAGCTGAACAATCTTTTCTTCTCTAACCTAGAAGAAGGCAGGAGGCAGAGTACCTGTCTAGAAGAATGACAAATCAGACATGACATACATATAGACCCATTACTTCTGTCATATTTCTCCTCTTAACTTTTCTTGGCAATTAAGGTTTCCATGAGCCTCCCACTCCTTTTCAAATCCTGCTCGTGAGGCAGTTGTAATTAAATCTCCTTGATTTCCCAATGCTGCTGCTTCATAAAATAACTTTATCTTAGAAAAGTTTTTCTTTTCTAAATTTCATCAAGCGCCCTTTACTGATTCAGTCCGTGACAGTCAATCAAACCTTTTCCTCCATTTCTTCTACATTCAGGCCAAGCATGCCTCCTCCAGGAAGTCTTCCCTGATCAACTAACCTAGCTTCATTTTGATGCCCTTTTTTCTCTGAGTTCCCATAGTCCCCTACACATGCCTCTGTCATATTTACCATGTTGTCTCACAGTTCATCAAGGTCCCATCATGGCCCACACTTAGCCTGCACAAAGAGGAGATGTCATGCCTCTGTTGACTTTGCATACATGAAATCAGTTTTGCCAGTAGAAATTTGAAAGAACACTGGCCAGTTCTCTATACATCCTCACAGCAATTATTTATTCCCTTTGCGAGTACTTTCAATGTACTAAGCCTAAAGCCTGCTAAATCAACTGCTAACATCACAAAGGTAATAAAATACCTTGATTTATCTGGAGATGAGCTTCAGGGAATCTTGTGAAATTTCAAGTTATCTAAGAATCTTTGGGTACTGGTATGGTGCCCGATTTCCACTAAGCACTGGGATAGGGGAACAGGGGAAGGTAATAAGAAAATATAAGCATAGGACTTGGGTAAATAGGAGTATGTTACCTACCTAGAGGGGTAAATATATGTATATAAAACACAAATACACTTTGCATCAGATCCAAATGTCAAATAACGCACATAGATAATAACTAGAGAAAAAAATGCCAACAGGACAAATTTTTTGGAAAGACTGGATAACTGGAAAGGTTTTCCAAACAGCTTTACAAAGGAACTAGAATGGGATCTTGAAGAGAACCGGATCTCAGCAGAAGGAAGCAGGGCAGATGTAGCACTTGCAAGTAATGGCATAAACAAAGGCAGGGAGGCAGGATCTGTAAGTCTTTTAGATTCAGAGAATAATGAGTACACAAGGCTAGGATGAAAGCCCTGTGATGAGGAATAATGGGAAATTATGTTCCAAAGCCAGAACAAATTATCTTCGTTTTTTACCCAATAAAAAGAAGCTTCCAAGTCACTTACTTTTAAGAGGCCCCATGAGATCTGTGTCCCCTACAGGAAATGAGCACTTAGCTGGGAATGTGCCATAACTCAACCACCACCAAAGACTCCTCAAGATCACCATATTAACTCTCAGTTAACCACAGGTTATTGTGCTAGTCTGTGCCTTATCTAGTTCAGCTAACCAGTATAAACTGAACACCCACTGTGCGCTACATCTTGTACTAAACTCCATAAGTCACTCAAAAATAAAGGAGATACAACTCCCGATTTCAAAGAATGTAGTTTTGTCTTATTTTTCTTCTTCCACTCTTCTCTCTTCTACCATTCTTTAAGGTTCCCCTCTTCTACAGTGCTTCCCAGCTAAACCCCATTTTAATCACACTGATAGAGTTTTAACAGAGAGGGAAGAAGAAAGCAAGTTGGTAAATTACTTTGAAGATGAAATAGTTAAACTTGGAAGGCTTTCTTTATGGTACTAGATCTTTAGCTGCTCTCTCCTCAGAGGTGAAGTTTTTATTTGCCAGCAAACCTCTTTTGCATCTCTCTTCATGTATAAATGAAGAGTGGAAACTGGCTGCCAACCCTGCAGAGCCAACCACCCTTTGGAGCCGGAACTAAAGCCCGAGCAGGAGCCAGAGCCCAGGAAAACAGCCCCCGGGCCCCTCCACAACAGGTGTCCTTCCACAGGCCAAACCAAGCATCTGCGGTCATTGAAATAATTCCTGAGGGCCCTCCCTGGTGGCGCAGTGGGTTAAAGCCCAGGCAAGTGAGTGAGTGGCAGCTGCTTCAGTACTAGTTGGATCCCCACCCGGGGAGATGAGGTGATCCACAGGCCACATGGCGTGGCCGACCTCTCCTGACCAGCCTGCTAGTCCCCTCAGCCGTGAACTTCTTCAATCTGCCTGTTCTGCTCCCCACTGTCTCTGGTGAAGCCTCTCACCTCCCCTGCACCTCTTGCCTGTACCGCAGTTCTGTATGCATAAATAAATAAGTCTTTTTAAAAATTTTTTTAAGATTTTATTTATTTATTCATATAGAACTGGGGTACAGGCCAGAGATGCGGAGGGTGAGAGGCTTCACCAGAGACAGAGTGGGGAGCAGAACAGGCAGATCGACGAAGTACACTGCTGAGGGGAGCAGCGGGCAGGTCAGGAGAGGTCTGCCACGCCATCTGGTCACCTCCGGGGCAGGCGGGAATCGAACTCATGTGGAAGTGGCTTAAGCTTTGTAGTGCAGTGCTTTAACCCGCTGAGCCACCAGGGAGGGGCTTTTTAAAATTTTTTTTAAAAAAAGAATTCCTGAAATCCCACTCTCTTGCTCTTTAGAACTTGAGAGAATCACTAAGTGCTCCTCCTCCCCACAGCCTCAAAAAGACTTTGGCCCCCCATCCGCATCCCAGCCTTTTTCTCCAAACACATGTGCCTTCAGACTGTCCTCGTTATCAACAACTACATTTAATCTGTGGTATCATAAAACATCTCTGTGGCTGTGCAGGATCCAGGGTGCTAACGCCATTTGGGGATGCTTTCTAAGTACACTGGGACAAGGCCCCCCATCATCAACCATTGACACATCATTTCCTGACTTGATAATAACTATAAAAACCAGCATTTCTGCAAAGCATATTTTAAACTCTAAATTTTCTCACTGCAATGACAATAGACAGACATTCCTCTTTTGTTTCAGCTCTCCACTCCTCAGCCTTTCTGGCCACGCCTCTGTCTCTGTGACAGGGCTAACTCATTGTATTTCTTCTCTATTGCTTTTCATTTTTTAAATGTTCACATATTTTATTTTTTAAATATGTAATTGTGCAAGCTAGCTAGTAATAAAATATTGTCTCCATATTGTTTCTCAGTATTCTCTTAAATATTGTTCTCAACATTTTACTAATTAGCATATATACCTTAAAATTTTTTTAAACCTTACCAGAACACTGCTTCATAAATTAGATACAAACAATATGTGAATATTTCATTTTATCATTAGTTTTGGCTTTACTGTCTCTTCTTTCTCTTTTATTCTTATCTCCACCCTCCCCAACCCCTACCATGTGCTTATATGATTTTCCCCCACCCATTGACTCCTAGTTCTCTCATCAGGTTGGTGCCTCCTTTAGACTGACTTTCACATTATCTCCCACCTCTATTTGGCCATGAATTTCTGTGCCTTTCCAAGAGAATGTGAACATGCTGGAATGAGAAAAATCAAGGCTTGGGACATAGAGGGTTATTTTTTACAATGCAAGTAAATGCAAATCTACATTTATATGTTGCTGTGGAAAGATGATCAAATTAAATTACTAAGTAAAAATAAAATATATTAAAAATGAATATAGAATTACTGACTATTTAAACAAAAGAATACACAAGTATCATGTATAGCATTTGTTTTGAGAAAGATTACAGTAGACAAATTTCTTTTAAAACAGCATTTCTAAAACACTTGTAAAGTGTTTCATTGCAGTGACCTTGTAAAATAGGATTTACATGACCCCCCCTTAATAAAGAAATGGAAGTTTAAAGAACTAAAGTTGGTCAAGAAATAAATAGTGCAAGAAATAATGATGAGAAAACTATTTGGGAATAACGCCTACTGGAGCCTTTACCTGACCCATAAAACAAAATGAATCTCCGATGAATTAGAGTTTAACAGAAAAAAAATTAAATTAACAAAAAGATAAAATGTCATTGATAATTTGCTTGATCTCTGGTTGAAGAAAGATTTTTTCCCAGGCATAAAAGTGTTAGGAAAAAAATCATAAAAGAAGTAATAGCTCAGTGCATATCAAAATAAAACTTTGATATATTACTAAGTCAAATAAAAAACAATCTGAGAAGAAATTGTCTGAGAAATGGGCAGGCTCTTATGACACAGCCTTTCTCAGTCACCAGCTGCGGCCACCTCCAGAATACTGAGAAGACCGAGGCCCATTCCCTAGGAGCTAAGAATCTGGGCCAAGGTCTCTCTCTCTCTCTTAATGGGGGCATCTGAGTGCACATAATCATATGGACACAGAAAAAGGCACAAAATACAGCAAAATGTTAATAGTGGTCTGGAATTATCCATGATTTTACTGTCTTCTCTATATACTTTTCATATTGCTCATATTTTTGTAAAAGGCCTAACAGACAAAAATTAAAAGGTGTTCTAAGCAAAATAACCCTTCTTATTTTAAAATGAGAATTGTTGAAGATTTCTGTTTTCCTTATTCATTCATTCTCATCACCAGATGTGAGAACTCTTCCTAAGGCTCTCATAGTTTTCTTAGAGACATTTGTTGTTAGGACATTATTTTCAGAACAAGACAATGTGCTCAGTTACACAGGTGCACCAGAGTAGTCTTCAGTTTGCTTTCTGAGGTCTCTGCTTCCTTCAAGGTTTATCAGGTTCCAATTTCTCTCTTGTAACAACTGCTTTAGAAAGAAGGTAAAGAACTGTGGTAGGGGCAAGGGACATTCATAGTTACTGTCTGCTACACAGAGAGCACAGCATTATGATCTGTGATATCACCAAACAGTATGTTTGAAGTCAAGTACATTGCCAAGCAGCTCCCCATCCTGCTTGGTCCTGAATCCTTACTTATTCACCTATAGCTCACTGCCTTTCATGAAGATCTGAGCATATCCTGCAACTCAGCAAACTTGCAGGAATTAATCGTTGGGAATACTTTGGATGTGATGTGGACTTCTGCCAAGAGTGGGCAGAGACTGTGTTTAACACTGAGTATCCCAGGTGCCAAGTGACTTGGGACATGTTTGGGGTTTTGACCCATGGAAAGAGCAGCAGGACTAGCGGTTTCCAAGGGGAAAACCCTGCTCTTAACCCCTGCCTCCCTCCATATTCTCCCGGGTGGATGCTCTCCATGATAGTGCTATTGCTGTAACACGTCACCTTCTTTTGCTTCCAGGGTAACTGAGTCCTAGAAACAATTCCTTGTACTTGCCTCTCCCAGTAAATGGATAAAGTCAACCACATTCCCTGGAGGACTGTTCATCAGCAAAAGACCAGCGGACAGAGGATGAGTAAAATAAGTTATGGCACAGCCTTAGCTTGGAAAGCAGGACAGACATGAAAAACAATGGGGGGATTTATCCCATACTTTCTACTCTGGGCTTCTGGAACACCGTGTGGTTATACTTCTCTTCTCCCTGGCTGTCCCATCTCGGTCTCCTTTGCTGGCCCTTCTTCCTCACCTCAACATCTCCATGCAGGGTCCAAGACTCAGTCCCGGTCTTCTGCCTACACTTAATCCCTGAATCTGGGCTCAAGGTTTAAAATGACTGTTGACACCCAAATTTTTCTCCAGCCTTAGCCTAAGCAGTGCCCCCCACCCCCGCCCCAGACTCAGACATCCTGGTGAGACATGAGATAGACATCCTGAGTTGAACTCACCTAAGCAGAGAAAGTCAATCACACCACGCTGGTCTCCCCATCCCAATCTCCCACCCCCACTGCAGTAAAAGCAAAGCATTCACCCAGTTCACTCAAGTTAAAAACCCTGGAAACTCACACCCCACATTCTTTAGATTCTACTCCCAAAATATAAGTTATCTATTCCTACCTTAGAGCATGGCACTGTCACCTGCTTCCTGAGATGGCAACAGCCACCTGGTCTCTCTCAGTTTCACTCTTGCCCTTTGACAGTCATTACCACTCAGCAGCCAGAGGGATCTTTTTAAAA
>NW_004567125.1:10904104-10937074 GCF_000260355.1 Condylura cristata | reverse complement strand
ACTCTGTCTCTGGTGAATCCTCTCACCCTCCGCATCTCTGGCCTGTACCCCAGTTCTGTATGAATAAATAAATAAATCTTAAAAAAAAAAACAGGACCCGTGATTTCATATGTCACTTAGAATAAATGCCAAACTCCTCACCACAGCCCCAGGGCTCTATCCTGTGCCTCCCTCTGCCACCACACCTGGCCTCACTCAGCCCCAGCCACACTGGCCTCCTTCCCAGTCCTTCCACCCGCCATGTACATCCCCGCCCCAGGCCCCTATCCTTGTCCCTGTCATTTAAAGGATGCCACATACAACATGAAGGAAGTGGCTCTTTTCTGTCTCTAACTTTGACCCTTTTGTTAGCCAAAGGTAAAGTAACAAACCCTAGGTTTAACATCAAACTTCTATTATCAGGTATGTAAAGAAAAGTCCTTCACTCCATAGGGCATTATGAACTTTCATACGGGACACCACGGGAAAGATAAGGACCAGATCATTCATTCCCTTCAAAATTTTATAGCATCTTAACATATACTAACAGATAGTATAATGCCATAACCTCATTTCTTCAACAAGAATGATCCAGGGCTGATGGTGACATAGGCATTATTTGAACACACAAATAAATAGGACTAGGAACTCAGCCTAGTGGGGGAAAATGTATAATTATGATACACTGTAATAAGAATTGTCATAAAAATATAAAGTCCTAGGAAGCCTAGGGTGATCCTGTCTCCTCTAGAAAGCCAAAGCAGCCTGGCATTTAAATGGGAGGCAGAATTTGGACTGGGACTTAAAAGGTGAACAGGTAATTATAAAGTCAACAGAAAAAAATTAAGGATAAATTATGAAGAAAGGCCACCATAAGTGTCCATTGGTGCCAGCAAGCACCTAGTAGAAAAGGGTCAAATCCCAAAAGATCTGAATAGTACATGTGGTGAAGATTAAACACCAGGACAGTGGTGAGCCATGAAAGGTTTCTAAGAAGTGAAAGGAAACAGTATTCTTGACAAATGAAGATCGCACTGGAGGCCATGTGATCTACAGATTAATAGGTATCTGGGTCTGGGTAGATTTGATGGCCCTGAATATTTAATTAAATGAATTTCCTAAACATGAAAAGTCTGATAACATTTTAATGTATTTCTATCTCTCTCTCTCTATGGCAACTAATCTTAATTATCTCAGAACTCTGAGTGCAGGAAGATATCTCACCTGTTTATCTTCAGAGGGAACAAGTCAAGGGTTTACTCTGACTATTAAATGTGCATTTTTGTAGGTTTGGGGCTTAATTAAATGGCATTGAAATCCATATGCAGGTTATTGAAAGTCTAAGTGCCTGGAATGATAAGGAAAAATATTGAAGAAGAATTGAAGAATTGTTACCATGTTGAAGAATTGTTATTAAAGAACAGAAATTCCTATTAAAAGCCAGCTCTAAATAAATAAATGAGTTTGTTATACCCTGGTATCTTAGTCCATTGAGTTCTATAATACCACACCAGAGTGAGTGTCTTATAAACAGCAGCCATTTATTTCTCACAACTTCAGGGTCTGGAAGCCCAAGACAGGGCACCAGCAAAGTTGGATAAGAGTCTTCCAGCTCAAACTTCTTACATCCTCACATGGCAGAAAGGCCAAGGATCTCTCTGGAGCTTCTTCTAGAAACATATTAATCCCATTCACAGGGTTCCACCCTTATGACTCACCTGTCCCCCAAAGACCTCACTTTCTAATATCATCTCATAGGAGTTAATATTCAAATTTAGAGCAGGGCCTATAAACATTCAGACCACACTGGGTTCCTTTTGCTGCAAATAAATTCATGCCCCTTGGAGTTCTTGGTGCATCTTTTCCTTTTACAAAGAAAGGCTGTGGGTGAACTAGGATCCAGTAACAACCTTGCCCCCCCCCCAGTCCTGCCCAAAACCAGTCTCCTCATCACCCACCATGCACAACTCCCAGCACTTAATTCCACCACTGCAGTACAGCTGACTCCAAAGACAAAGTTATCCCCAAAGCACAATAAATTGGGGTAAATACCTATGACAGGAGTGCAAATAGAAAAGCAGTCTTAGGAGAGCCCAACAGCAGGAGCAGCCCCCGCATCTTAAAGGAGAACCTGGGCACTTGGTCCTCCATCTATGCAGGAGCCAAGAGCACTTGGGAGGTGCCCAGCTCTGGCCCTGACCTGGGAAGGCTACAGGAAGTCAGAAATGGCCCCTTTCCTTAAGGGTCCTCCTCCAGCCTTTTGATTTTTGCTGCACTTTTATAACTGCCTAAATGGTTCAGTGGAGGAAACAGAGTTTCAAAGGTGTTAATTCATTTCCAGAGCAAGAAACTTGTGTGAGGGGGGATTACAGGGAGATGTGGCAACAATACCAAAGTGGGAGGTGAGCACTGAGTCACCGACTCTGAACACCAATTCAGATTTCACATCATAAAAGAAGCCCTCTAGTCTGAAGGCCCCAATGAGGGGTAGAGGACTGCCCAGGCAGTAGGATGCACAGACCATTATGTTCTCGCTAAAAGAGAGAACATAAGAACGAAAAAAATAGAAGAAGAAGAAGAAAAGGACTGATGACTTTGCAACTTAAGGTGTGATTTAATTTAGGAGGTATATGCATAGCAGCAGAGCATAGAGCTTCTAGAGACACAAAGACCTGGGTTCAAGTCCCAGCTCCACCAGTTGGTAACAGTGGGCAAGCCACTTAACCTCGCTGAGTGTTTAAAATCCTATCTCAAGGGTTTGTTATGAGAATTACATAAGCAATAATGTATGTAAAGTACTTAATACCAGGCACTCAGTGGGAATCTGTAATGAGCCATAACACATCAAATTTAAAAGTCCCCAAGTAAAAGCCTTCCTGTTCTTCCAAACCTAATCCTTCTGCACCTGGATTCCCTTTCTGTATTATTTTCACCCACTCACCAACATCAAGAGCCCCTCTCGATACCACAGTTCATGCCACAGTTTGCTCCCTTCCTCTGCCACCTTCATCATCACAGCTAACATCCTGGATGCATTTCTAATGTTCAAACAGGCTAAACTAAGCACTTCAAAAGATGATTTTTAATCTGGCAGAGAAGTTCCACCTTTAGCTGGACAAAGATGGTCCAATCATCATCTTAATTTTGCATTTGAGGAAATTAGACTCAGAGAGGTTCAGAAACTTGCCCCAGGTCACACAGCTGTTTGGTGAGAGAACTTAGATTTCATAAACAGTATGATGCTAAAACACATAGGCTCAAACATTTCACTGTGTTGCCCTCAACTTGCCACTGACCCCTATGGATTCTTCTTTCTGGTTGCAGCCAAGCACAGAGACAAGGTAGGATATAGCACCGGTGGTGAGGGCAGCGTGAGGAAAATGGCTGTCAGCTGATGGGGAATTTGGCCACTGAGGATTCTCTGAGTTTCAGAAAGGATGTCCCGGAGCTGGGAGGACTGGCAGAAGGCAATAAGGAAATGAGTCCTTCAGTCTAGGTGCGAGGTATAGGGGCCTGAAGGGGATGGGGTGGGAGGAGGAGGGATAAAAAGAAAGGCTGAGTGCGACAGACATTACCTCACCAGGCACAAACACTCGGAGGCTGGAACTTGGTTTAATAATTCTGTTACTAGGGCAACAGTGAAAGAATCTCTTAGAAAGAACCCAATGTGGCCTGCTTCTGCACAGACGCATGGCAGTTGTTAGCTGGGAAGAAAGGGGTGAAGGGGATCAGCCAAGTGACTCCGCAGGACATACAGACCAGGGTTTATCATATAAGCACTCTCCTGACATTTTGCCCTGCACAATGTTAGGAGTGCACAGACAGCGGAAGCAAGCTCTCCAGCAAGGAAGAGGGCAAGGTCCCTGAAGCAGAGGCTATTTAAGCCCCAGGACAGATTAGCCACCGTGGCTCTGATACATAGACTAAGGTTACCAGGATGGAGGGGCCTTACACAGCTCCCACACAGGGGCACTCATGGGGGTGAGTTCAGATGAGAGCACTCTTGGTAACGGAAGCAAAAGCATCCATCACAGAGAAATCTGCTTTCCTCCATCTTAGTATCACAGGACCTTTTTCAGTCTGTGCAGGAAGTGGATACCAGGAGCCCCCACCCAAAGCAAGGGCTTAGCATGCCCTGATGGGAAGTGCTGATGTTCCCTACAGGAGTTCTCTTCCTATGAGCAATTTGGGTTCTCCCTCCTCAACTCCACCCCAATCTTTCCATTTGTCTTTTTGAGACTCGTGACAAGATAGCCATTTATCTCTGACAGCCAGAACTTCCAAAAAGTGAACAGCCCTTTATAGACACCAGGAAAATGTTGAGACTTGAAGACATTCTCATCAGTTTCACTCTGGGTGAATGTCACTCTTTTCCATTTCCAGAGTCCAAAATGCTAAGCATTACTCCATGGAACCACCACACACTTTTCCATTTCCAAGTCAAAAACCAAATTAACTCCTCTTGATGACATCATATGGAGAAACCTCAAACACCTGACTATAGCATTTGTGCATCTACAAGACATATTTTCTTTAAAATCTATGCACAAGGAACATTGAAGAGGACTCACTTTCCTTCAGTGCTCCTAACCTCCCATGAGGCTTTGTGAGGTAGAAACCTCTCCAAGACCCCACCCCCATCCCAACCAACCTCTAATGCTTTCATTGCATTAAAATTTTAGTATCAGGCCCTCCCTGGTGGCACAGCAGGTTAAAGCACAGCACTAAGTAGCTAAAGCCACTTCCGCATGAGTTCGATTCCCGCCTGCCCCGGAGGTGACCCACATGGCGTGGCAGACCTCTCCTGACCCGCCCGCTGCTCCCCTCAGCAGTGTACTTCATCGATCTGCCTATTCTGCTCCCTACTGTCTCTAGTGAATCCTCTCACCACCCCTGCCCCTCTGGCCTGTACCCCAGTTCTGTATGTACAAATAAATAAATCTTAAAAAACATTTTGGTATCAAATATTGCTTTGAGTAGTCATGGGGGAGGTGGGCACACTTAATGATGGGCCATTTCCAGTAACTAGGTTTTAGCCTATCAGGGCTTTGATAATTATGCAGTGCTGGATAATTTGCCCAAGGGATACATACAGCATGTCCCATACTATCCTAGAAGGAATGGCTCCTTATAAGTGTGACTGCATAACACTGGTAAGTCAACCTTCTCTATTTTATCTTAGGCAAGTTGTTTCTCTTTTAGCTTTCTGGCCTGCAAAAGATCATTAAAAAATTACCCAAAAGGTTAATATAAGAATTGAAAGCTAAAAAGTGTTATGCATGTTTTGAAACATAAGGAGTCGCAAAGTACATAAATGGAACACACAACAACAGTGGTTTTGTTTCTTTTTTTTTTATGGGTGGGAGGGGCGGGGGGAGGGGGACTACATTTATTTTTAAAGAATTATTTCTGTTAAAGTAAAAATGGGCCTCAAATTGCTGTTATTAGATTTAGGTACCATTAAATTGCACTTGTTTTATTGACTAGTTCTTAATCATGAGGTTTTCTTACCTGAGAGAAGCATGTTTTAGGCTTTTGTAAAGACACAGTCAACATCTGAACTGTGAGCTGAGTGAGGTCTGGGGATACACGGCTGTCGTTCATGTTGATGACAGTAATGTAAATCTGCTGAATAAGCAGGATGCCCCCAAGACACTGATCCCTGATAGTTAAGTCAGGAAAAGAGCCTGGGCCCTGGGCCCTCCCTGGTGGCACAGTGGGTTAAAGTGCAGCACTATGAAGCTCTCTGCAGCCACTGCAGCACAAGTTCGTTCCCCAGCCAGGGAGGTGACCCACATGGTGCAGCAGACCTCTCCTGTCTCACCCACTGCTCCCCACACAGTATATTTCAGTTGATCCACCTGTTCTGTTCCCCACTCTGTCTCTAGTAAATCCTCTCACCCTCTGGCCCCCACACCTCTGGCCTATACCCCAGTTCTCATATACATAAATAAATCTTTTTTAAAAATGAGAGAGGGAACTGGGCCCAGTTTAAGGGGAGAGGACTGAAAAGTCCTAACTACCTAAAAGATGTAAAGAAAACCACAAAGATATGGGCAACAGGGCTTTAATCTTCCCCGAAGTCAAGGTGCCCTATGGTGCTAAGAGGAAGCCATTTGTGCCACTGGGCCTGTAAAAGCCTTAGTGAAGCATCTGTACCGGATAGGGTGGGACAGCCAGCAATGAAGGGCTATGCTCAGAGCAAAACTGCCTGGACCAAAACCTGACTCCATCACTCACTCACCAGCTCTAGGACCTGGGACAAGAGACACCTTTTAGAGTGCTGCCATTTTATTTGTAAGACAGGGTCGTGCAACGTTGACTCACTGGGTTTCCGAGAGTATCGCGTTCCTGACACAGGGTGAATCGTTATGGTGTTTTCAGCAGATTACATGCCATCTTTACACCAACCCTGGAAAAGCAGTATTCATCATCCCTATTTTATCAGAGGAAATGAATGCCCACAGATGCCAAGGTACTTGCCCAAAGTCACTCAGTAGGATGCTTCTCATTTCAAAGCTCACACCAAACCAACAGTTGTCCCTCCCCATGTTGAAATCTACAAGATGTCCACAAATAGGGCCCATATTCTCCTCCCAAATCAACGAGCTCAAAGTCACAACGTGAGCTAGCATCTAACTACTGCACAGAAGCCTCAGGGAACAGTGCCTAAATTTCTTAAAACCTAAAAACATAACCTGACTCTTCCCCCATCACAGTATACAATTTTGAAGCTTTGCCTCAGGTTCCTCTGGATAATGAATGTTGTGGAATTGTATAATGGGATAAAGCCTGAAAAAAGGTGTCCCTAGGGAACGTGCAAAGGCAGTGATTTCCTCTGGCCTACACTCAATGTGGGTTCAATCTCCTGAGTGCACAGCCTAAAGGAAACAGAAAAATAGATCACTGCAGCAGGCACTGAAAACAAGCTCCAGGGGTGTATGTGTCTGTGTGTGTGTGTTGTGTGCCTGTGTGTATGTGGGTACAGCACCCCAGTCCTCTTTCTCTCCCAGGTTGACCTCCTTGTTCATTTTCATCTGCTTCCCTCAGGACTCGCCCAAGCCCATACCCCCTACAATGACCTTGCTCAGAAGGGCTCAGGTGGTGTCAAAAGTCTAGAGTGACTTGGATACCATAGGCCACTCCACACTACAGTGCCTGAAATGCTGACATCCTTCAGTACTCCCTATCAGGAAGCAGAGCCAAGTACTGTTTGTGTTGGGGTTTGAGTGCAAACCCCACTTTTGAGCAAACACATTAGCAATGTTAGCTTAATAAAATGGCATGTGAATTTCTTTCTGCTCTTTTCTCCCCAGCAAACACAACAGTATGCCCAAGCTACCTTTCCTTAAGACTCACGGCCTGCCTCTGGCTGAAGATTTACTAGCTTGCATTTACGGGCTGCTTGCAGTGCGGCAAGCCCTTTGCACCTGCTTGAATCTCTGTCTCTCTTGCTTTGGCCTTAGAGCTTTAAACTTTTGTCCTCTCGTGCACACACCAAGTCCTGTAGGGACTTTAAATTTGGGAGGGCATTGAGAGAAGATCCTGTTTTGTTTTATAGAAAGGAAGTCCAGGCCCTATGAGGTCACAGAGTCTTATGTGGTCACAGGAGGTCACGGAGCCATTTTCTCTCTTATGAAAAGAATGTACCCACTTGTCTTGGCATCACAAGAGGATGGCGTGACAAGACACTGGTACCTGAGAGGGATCATTAGGCTGGAAAGGCAGTCTGTCCTTTAGATACAATGAAAATAGGAGCTGGCCCAAGACACAGGTAATGAGACTGGACTGACAGCAAAGGCTTCTCACATGTTCCCCCAATACCCACCTGTGCTACTGAAAAGATGGTCAAATCTGCCACCTGAGGAGCAGAGGTAGGCTGATACAACAGCTCCCACTCCGAAGGCAGGGCAGCTGCAGCTAAAATTGCACAAGCAGCTCCCTGTGAAGAGTAAATGTCATTTTTACAGTCCCCTGTCAAGTGGGCCTCAGTGTGAGTAGATGAGGTAGGAAAGAAGGAGTCCTCTCAGCTCTGAATTACCGACCCTACTGGCCTGTGGGAGGGGCCTGCAACCTTTCCATTATGAATGGCTGTGGATGTCCCAAGGAGAACTGGAAATTATTGCCTATAATTAATTAGATCTAATGAAATATAAACAGTGCCTTCATATGCACATGAGGAAAATAAAGACACAGTAAGCACCTCCACAAAGGGCAGCCAACCTAATCTAGGATTTCCCAACATGGGAACCCTGAATTATACAAGGTCCTTGAAAACACTTTGTGTATAGTTCTGAGACCAGGTAATTTGGGAAAGACTAGATTCTCTGTTCTGCTATGTCTAGCCACTCACTCTCTGCTTAACAAATATTTACTGGTCTCAATGCAGAACATTTAGGGATCTCACCTGGCAAAGCTGAAACTCACCTTTGGGTATTCAGACTTCAGAAACAAAAGATACACAGCTACCTGGAGCAAAAGGACTAGTCCTTAAGGTTAACAATTCATGATGCTTTGTTAAAACAGTAGTATTCCGGAGAGACAGCTGACTGGGTGAGTCAATAACCTTTAGTGTGCTTTATTTATCTAAGATTTTTCTACATGAGAACACTTATAATCGAAAGACCAAACAGGTAAACCTGAGCCTAGGGCTACTGTCTGCAGAAAGAGATTCTACATAAGGAGGCTGGAAATGACATGAGACCCTACCTCCCTGAGGAAAGAATCAGAAAGAGGGAGAAAGGGGGAAAAGAAAAGTGGAAAGTTACCAGTCTTGGCAGATGACCCGCAATTATCTCTCACCAAAAGGAACCAGACGGCAGAGACTTAGTAAAGCGTCCACCAGACCCTACCATCAGACTGTGCCCTCGCCCTGATCTCAGAGGAAACAATCACTCTGGAAATCAGTTCTCCACAGACTTGATATACCAAAGGCTTCTCCCAAGCAATCATGTAAGATCTAGCAAGGAACTTTTTTTTTTTTAATTATAAGGAAAGGTTAACTCCGCATCAATAAAATCCTGCTTCAATTAGTAGAGCCATTGCTTGCATCATTATTCTAAGTGTTTGAAATTTCCACTTCTAGCAGGTCACTTTCAATTTGGTAAACACTCCTAAGTCATATTAATTCACAGCCAGTCACCCTAGGAATGCTGAGTAAGTAAACAATCAAGCATTAGCTAACCAGCCACAAATCCACTTGAGTTTATTAATTTTTCTTTTGGCAGAGATGCAAGAAAAGGGAACAAACCATCAGAGACATTCACGCATCATTCATTCAATAAATATTTATTATATACTAGGTGCCGGGCACTATGCTAAGCTAAAGATAGATGCTAATATTTTATATTCACAGCTAAGTGATATATGAGTGTTTTAAAGAATGAAATCCAAATTTCCAAAAAAAATATAAATTTCAGTTCTTGAGATGCTTTTGCTTTGTTTCTGCCTGGATTTTCCTGTATAGAATGGATGTATACAATGCTACACCCTATATAGAATGCTATACCCCAAATCCAAACACCTCAACTCCAGACTCTCCATTCCTCCCTCCAAAATCACCCCCGATTATCCCTTAAGTAATTAACAAATACAAACTCACACTGGAATCATTAAGAGGTACTCGCTGTTTTAAAAGTCCTGAGAGAACACAAGTGGGAAGAAATTTATATCCTCATACTCAGCTATTACACATTTGGGCTTTGTTGTAGGGGGAGTAGCTTATTTCATTCAAAAACTCTTCAAATACTAGCACAAATAACATACTCCAAATGCTGATAGGGTTGTATGCAAAGTAGGAATACAATCTTAACAGTGCCAACTTATCAGAGGAATTCCTCTTGCCCCATTTCCAAGCCCCCCTCCTTTTCTCATATTTTCCAGAGGATAACAACCAAAAAAAAAAAAAATGGCACCATTTCAAATACAACACCCAAGGGCCCAAGGGAAAGACCCACTTTGAGAGGTGACCTCCAACAAACCACCTGACTCATCACTAGAGAGAGGCACAGTGGAGATTTCTACACTCCTCCCTGCCCTATGCATTAGGGAAGTCCATCTAACCTAATCCTCTTCTCACCCCCATGGGAGCCACACAGACACACACACACACACACACACACACCAAACTATGCAGACCCCACACACTGTAAGCTGCTGCTTCCCACCCCCGCCCTTCTGAGTTGGCCAGCTTAACCCAGTACACAAAATACCCCCACACCACCCAGCAGAGGTGAGGACTCTTCCTCTGCCAGGCAAGCTCCTGATGGCTGCTGACATCACAAAGGTGTCAACTGGCAACTTCATTGTCATGTGGTTCTCCCCTGGCTCCCCTTCACTTGCAAACACAGGGAGAGGGTGAGACCTTTCAAAGTCGCCAGGCCGGCAAGCTTCCAGCAGCTGTCCGGGAGCCAGCGAAGGGCAGAGTCACCCAGCCCGGCAGGCGGCACTGGGCCTCACGTCTCAACTTCAGTTCAGTTCTCCTGTAATGGAAAATTGCTTTGCAGAAAGCTAGAGTGTTAGAGTTCTTTCCAGCGCCTCTCCCCTGCCCCACCCGCCCCCGGAAGCCTCATCAGAGGCACAGCGCCTGCCTGCAGGAAAGTAGAAGGAGGGGAGTTGCTGCTTCTGACTATGTCCCCTGCTTCAGGCCTGGGGCCCAGGTGGTTACTCTTTTCCTTTGGAATGGGACTGGTATCGGGGACAAAGTGCCCAACTAACTGTCAGTGTCAAGCCCAAGAAGTGGTCTGCACAGGACTACAATTAACTGCGTACCCCTCTGACATTCCCTTGGGTACCCGGAGGCTGTACCTAAATATTAACAGCATCACCTTCTTGCCAGCGATGAATCTAGGACTCCTCAGTGACCTTGTTTACTTGGACTGTTCATTTAACCGGATTCAGGAAGTGATGGATTATACCTTCATCGGGGTCTTCAAGCTCATCTACCTTGATCTCAGCTCCAACGATATAAACTCGATCTCCCCGTTCAGTTTCTCCATGCTCAACAACCTGGTGCAGCTAAACATCTCCAACAACCCTCACCTGTTATCTCTTAACAAGTATACCTTTGCCAACACCAGCTCTTTGAGGTACCTGGACCTCAGAAATACCGGCTTGCAGACCTTGGAGCACACAGCCTTCACCAACCTCATAACACTACAGACCCTGTATCTGAGTGAGAATCCCTGGAAATGCAACTGCTCTTTTGTGGACTTCACCATCTACTTAATAGTGTCCCATCTGAACCACCCAGGTGAGGGCTTGTGCGGGTGAGGGGATGAGCATGCAATGGCATTGGAGGAATTGATTCCAGAGCAGGTGAATGGCATTGGAGGAATTGATTCCAGAGCAGGTGAAGCCAAAAGATGGTCAGGAGGGGAGAAATGCCTGGGTTAAGCTGATTGAAGGCATTTTTATTGCTGGGTGAGATCCACCCGTGGGCTGACTGGAGACACGTTAAGGCTCATAGAAAAAGTTCTGGAATAGGAATCCACAGAGCTGAGTTCTAGTCCCCACTCAGCCCTGACCAGTGCACTGCCCTTGGGAAAGTCACAGTTTCTCTGAGCCTCAGCTTCCTCATCCATAAAGTGGGGGTAAATTACCTAACCTAGTTGTCATGTCAACATAAAATGATTTGTATGGAAACAGTAAAGTTCTATCATCGTGACCAAGTAATACAGGAGATCTGTTTCATTTGGTGACCAAATTTTTCCCAGAGCTAATAGTAAACACCATCATTCACAGGCATCATTCTCCTTTGGGAGATTGATGTATGGAAGGGAAGGCTCTCGAGAGATGGAGGGAAGGGTGTGTGGGCAAGGAGAGAGGGAGCAGAAAGAAGATTTTTGATCAAAGCTGTGTATGAGATGGTAACCTCATAGTGGCAAAAAGAGAGAGTGATCAGTAGAAAGTACTCGGTCAAAGTACCCATTGTGCCAGCAGGGAGACTCCAGTTTTATAGGCAAATTTTCAAGTGTCCCTCATCGATTCCTAAGCCAGCAGCACACCCTACATACCCTGTGCCCACCCTCAGCATGGCCACCGGTTGCCCAGGTTGCACGTCCCCTTTCTCTTCAGCAACCTCAGAAGCCCATCCTCATCCTCCACTTCTGCACCACCCATGTCACTTTCCCCAGGAGAGTCAGAACTTTAAGAAGTGTGACATAGGGGCCTCCCTGATGGCCCTAAGGATCAATGCAATCACCACTACATGGCACAGCAAACCGCTCCTATCTCACCTGTTGCTCCCCTCAACAGTGTATTTCAGTGGATCTGCCTGTTCTGCTCCCCAATTTGTCTCTGGTGAACCCTCTCAACCCTGCACCTCTGGCCTATACCCCAGTTCTACACAGACACACACAAAAAGAAAGAAATGTGGCATAACTCCCAGTAGAAAGCCTGGGTCACTGATAATAGTCTGGCAGAATTGGATCTTGGGTAGAAAACCAAACCCTGTCGGCGTCATGTCTTCTCTCCCACCCCTGAGTGCTTGTTTCTGAGGATGTTTCCATGGCACACATCACAAGCGTCCTGTGAACCTCTGCTGTGATGACCTGCTCCCAGTCCACAGGATAATACCTGGGGAGACTCGTGGCTACAGTTATAGGCTTTAATTAAGGGTAGCTGGGCAAAGGGAGCTGCGTTGTGATGGCAAGTAAAGACGTGCCCTCCTGGCTTTGCAATCGCTCATCTTTTTTCAAGCATATGCCAGTTAATCTTATTCCTTTATTTAATCAGGAAATCTGCATTTTTCATTTCCAAAAAAAATATATCCTTCTTTATTGATTGAGGTGACATTGATTTACCACACTGTTAGGGGACTAGGTTCACACCTCCTCAGATGTATAGCACCACAGATTTCCCCCACCATCAAAGCACCCACAGTCCCTTTACTAGGCCATGGTTCCCCTGCCCACATTGTTGCCATCCCTACCCTCCATCCCCTTCCAGCAACAATGGGTCTTCCTTAAAGTGGCTTCCAGACAGGACCTGAACTTTACTGAAGCAAGTGAGGCTCCTAGAAGGCAGAACTGAGACGGAGGCACTGTGAGTGAGCCTTCCTTAAATCTGTGCCCTGAGTACCTGGTTCTGCTGCCATGTGCTTCACTTTGAGTTTGAATAAGTCAAAAGGAACCAACTTTATCACACCATTCTTAGCACTACTAATCATAAAAGAACACAGGAGCAGTCACCTCAGATAACTGCCTTACCTGTCAGCGATAGTATCTTCTACTTTTCTCAACAGTTCTTACTGTGGTGGCTTCTAGAAAGATAGCTTAAGGTGGGTCAATATTAACCACACTCTATTAAATTTGGTTTCTAAATGGACTCTCTGTGGTCAGTCAGGTAAATAGATGTGGAAGAGCATCATCAACTTCTCTTGCCCTCTCCCCACCTTACGTGCAAGTTTTCCTTCAGCAGAGTTCCCTATGTTGCCAGGAGAACTTCCTCTCTTGGCTCTAAAGGGGAGAGTTCTTTGACTTCTTTCCCTTAGCCCAACCCTTTACCTACCATCAAATCTCCCTTAATCAAATGTCTGTTTAGAGCCTGGATTTTCTCAGAACTTTCAAGCTGCCTACTTTGGACCCCTACCCAATTCAATCCAGGATGGAATAGAGTATATACCAGGTATTTCACTGCAAGTTTTCCAAGATGGGAGTATCTGTCTTGTCAAGCTCTTCAGTTCCTCATGAATTAAGAATCTGTCTTTTGAGGAAGACAAAGCTTTCAACCATTAGCCAGTGAGTCATACCCCCATCCACCCACAACTTATAATCTGCTCACCACCCTCTGTTTAGTGGCCCAGAGGAACCTCTCAGGACACTTCATGCAGGAAATCACATTGGGAAGGGGGTGTGTTGCTGTGTGCCAGTTGGCAGTATGCTCTGGTAAGACCCAATCAATACAGAGTTCAGAGAGATCCACAGATCCCATTTCTTCTTTGGTCCAGGTCAGCAAATAAGAGGACTATTACCTGGCTGGGGTAGTAATTTTCCAGTCACTAAAGCTGTTTGAAGGTGAGTGTGGCAATGAGCTGCTCCCAGGATGGAGGTTCCTAGTGAGACAGGATGTCAGGCCTCTCAGGATGCTCTTGAAACTCAAGAAACTCTAAACCCCTGGACACACACAAGTAACTGGGTCTCCTTCTCCCCTTCTCCTCACCTGCATTCTGGTCCAGCACTGTCTGACAAGTGATGCAAGTGGTCTCTGTCTCTATTGTCCAATATAGTAGCCACATGTGACTATTGAGCTCTTGGAATTTGGCTAGTGTATATCATTTTCTTTTATTTCAACTCATCTCAATAGCCACATGAATGGCAGATGGCTATTGGTCAAAGCGGTGGTCATATTGGTCAGAGAAACCTGAATATAGGATGCTTAAACTGGAACTTTCAAATACAGACTATATTAGTCTGTATATAGTCATTTACACAAGTAAATGACTATAGGGTCAAGTCCAGCCTGGAGCTCTCCAGACATCCGAGTCCAATTATTCCCTCACTATTATTATATTTTCCCACCATCAAGTACACCACCACCCATTCAACTCCAAAACATCTATTATATGTTCAATAAGTGCCCAACACTGTATTATGAAGCTGGGGATAATATCAGGGAGAAAGAGTTATAATTCCTGTGTCCAAGAAAGAAGTTATAATTCCTCTTTTTAAAAAGACAATCATGGGATACAGGAGAGAGAAAATAGAGATAAAAACCAGAAAGCCTGGCCCAGCAATGTCAAGGCAAGTCATTCCCCTCTGAGACCCACTTATCTTTTAAATAGGGAGCATGATTAAGTCTCCTCTAAGGCCCTTTGCAGCTGGTAGTCCACAAATCTAAGCCGAAAGACAAGACAGTGAAAATGAAGCAAGCAGAGGTCAGTAGCAGAGGAGCCTAGACACACACGTGTGTGGCGGGTGAGTGGGAGGCAGGCTCTACCTTCTATGCTCTCCCAACTCCCATCTCAAGCACCTTCTATTCAGAACAATACCTCCACCCCCCCACACACACCCACCCCAAGGAGCTCAAACCTTAGCCTTTCCTCCCAGGCCTGCATAGCCAGTGATTCCCAAATTCTAATGAACTCAACTCCCCCTACCCCATGTCCAGAGATTCTGATCCCGTGAACCATTGACACAGGTGTTCCTTGGGCCATAAATGAAGGAGCCCTGTGACAAAGGTGTCCATTGACTGCCCCAACTGGTGATTTTCTCTGAAAGGTTAGTGGCTAACAATGTTTTGATACATCTCCCTCAAGGGACACTTAGAATTTTACAGGGAATAACCAGAAACAATGAGAATTTGGAAAGTGGCAGGGTACTGGGGATAGAAGAAGGGGGTAGTTTCAGGAGAGAGGGTCCTTCTGTGTCAGTCTCAAGTAGTCCTGCTTGACTTCGATGATGGGACCTACAAATTCAAGATGAATATCGGCAAGAGCACAACAGAAGTAGGGACAAAGCCAGTTACAACATCTGCAGGAAGCAGATGGGTTAGGTCAGGTGCTGTTTCAGGTCCAAGTCATTTTAAGGGCATTTTGAGCAAAGAACATCTTAGTTTCATTCTGCGGCTATTTCATCCTGTATTTAGCCAATGTAATAGGATAATGGCCCCAATTCAACCCACCAAGTACAAAGTCATCCATGACTGTGCCAAAACTTAGATATCCAGAATGTATTCAGGTCCTTACATTCTTCCACTATTAATACTAACCCATCTCCTCCATCAGAGAAATTGTCATAAAGACCAAAGGCCAAAAAGGAAATGACTAGGCAACAGAAAATTCCAAGTGTGTCAACCTCTGCCAACCCATCTCCCGCCTTATAACAGACAACCAGCCTGTGCTTCCTCCTGCAAAGGCCCAGAGAAGCGCCCTCATGGGGGCAATGAAGAGATGGAAGGGGAGGAGGGGCCCTGGGTTGGTGATTCTAAACCATGTAAAAAATCTGAGGAGGTGGAAGGTTGGCAAGTATGAGCGGTTCATGAAGGAACCCAGGTGTTTCTCACAAGCTCTCTAATTTAACTGGGATCCCTGAGAGCAGGTGACCTAAAGCCCTTGGATCAGAAACATTAGGCCTCTGTGCATGGCCCTTTGCATCACTGAACACGACTTGAGTCTCTGGAAGACAGCAGAGCAAGACTAATCAAAGCAGTCACTCTTGGTGTATCACCTCTAGAGGTGAAGAAAACTCTAACCTGGAGATGGCCCAGATGAGCATGAATGAAGCAGATAAAAAAGAGGGTTCAGACATAAATGATTTTGGGGGGCACACAATAAATAGCCTGAGAAGATTTGAGAGGCAGGCAAACTTAAAGTCAGGGCTAGAAGTTGCCTGTGTATATGTAGGCAAAGGAAGATGGTGACCTGTAGCAGCAGCAGCATGAATGGATGGAGAAGTGTAGAGAGAACAGAAGGAACCATCTAGAAAATCAAAGCATTAGAACTAGAAACTAAACTTGACCTTTTCTTAACTCCCTATACATTTTTCTGGCACAATTCTAAATAGTTGATAGAACTGTGTTAATTTAAGGTTTGTCTTCCTCGATAAACAAGGTCTATGAGAGCAAAAAGCATAGGTTTTTCCTGTTTGGAGGTTCCTCAAACTGCTAACCATGGAGCTTCCCTATGATCCAGCAATCCCACTCCTGGGTATCTACCCAAAAGACACAAAAACACTGATTGAAAAAGATACCTGCACCCCCATGTTTATTGCTGCTTTATTTACAATTGGAAAAACATAGAAGCAGCCCAAATGCCCAAAAGTAGATGACTGGATAAAAAAGATGTGGTACATATATACAATGGAATATTACTCAGCAACCAAAAAAGAGAAACACATGTCTTTTGCAGCAACTTGGATGGAGCTGGAAAAGATCATGCTTAGTGAGATAAGCCAGAAAGAGAAAGAAAAATACCGAATGGTTTCACTCATAGCAGGAGTATAAAGGACCGGGCGAGAAAATAACAAAAATAATGAAAAACCATATACCAGAGACATTTGGCAGGGGTGGAGTAGGGAATGGGATCAAAAACGGTGTGGGGCGGTAGGGAAGTGCACGGGATTTTGGTGATGGCACATGGGTGACATGGTGATGGGAAACCCGTGGGGATTACAATTGAGATGGAAAAAAAATGTACAAAATGATGTAAAAATAAACTGTTATAAAATAAAAAAGCATAGGTTTGTCTTCCCTAATAGATGGGACTGTCTGTGCGAGTAAAAAGCATGTTTGCATCTTCAGAAACTAGCACAAAATCTGACAGAATATGGTCCATAAATATTTATTTAGTGAATGGTTTAAACAATGGGATCCTCATGGAGGTAAACTCCCTAGCAGGAGTGGGTGAGGAGTTTAGGGGAGAAGAGAACCCTATCTTGAGCAGCTTAAGAGGTTGTTCCCTGTGAGCCAGCAGACATCTGAATGTTCTGACCTGAAATTCAGAAGTGAGAACAGGGAACAAAACATTTATTTGGGACTTATCACTCAGGGTGATCATTGAAACCAAAGGATGAAGTCAGCCAGGAAAAGAGTTTAGAATAAGAGGGAAACAGGGCCATGAACAGAAGGAAATGCCAAAACACCCAAGGGTCAAGTAGAGAAAACAGCACAGTAAGTGCCAGGAGCAAATATGGAGGAGAAAGGAAATTAGAAAAGGGTGGGCTCATAGGAGCCCAGAGAAGAAAGAGTTTCAAAGAAAGAAAGCAGAACTGGAAAATGTCCATCAGATTTAGCTAGTCAGGAGTCCTGGATGTCTTATACCTATGAGGGCAACTGTCCACTCCAACTTTTCTGTGCACGTGGGAAGTTACTAAGCAGGTTTGATTGAAGCCAAACTGAAAGCAAATTAGAGTTCCCTTTTGTTTCCACAAACCAGCTGGTTCTATCTCCCAGCACTGCCCCATCAAGAACTACTCAAGAGAGCTTTACCCCTGCGTGGGTTTTAAGCATTGGACTTTCAGAAAACTTTATATTTTAAGGTTCATCTTATTGATGGAATGAAAGGTTTTTCTCCTGCTGACAGAATTCTGGGTACTGACAAACATGTGAAAAGGTGTTATGAGGAAAAGGAGTACTTCAACCTCAAATTGTGCCCATAACCAAGCACATAAACAAAAGGCAGCCCGAAGCTCAAAGTACAGGAATAATCAGGATGAACTCGTTGAAATTCAAGGTCTTTTCTATCATGTTCCAAGAGTCTATGAATCACATTCAACCTTTACAAAATATGGGTTCTATTCAAGGGAGGAAAATGTGAGAACCAGATAAGAACTCTATTTCCCAAGCACAAATCACCCAAATCATTAAAGTTTCAAAGATGGCAGGGATGGCTTAAAACAGGAATCAGCATAAGTTTTCTAAGAAAACCAAAACAGTAATTAGTTTAGATTTTGTGTGGATCTGTCACAGCTACTATCACCATTTATATGGTGACATCAAAGAATTCATAGAAAATACATAAAAGAATGGACACTACTATGCCCCAATAAAGTTTTACTTATAATATCAAGGCACGGTAGCAGTCTGGATTTGGTGTATGGGTCACAGGTTACTGAGCCCTGGCTTAGGCCATCATGGAAAAAAGAGGATAAGAACCTCTAGGTAGTCAAAGGAGGATGTCAATACCAGAATGCTCATGGGACCATGAATGAGTCTGAAAGGGAGTTATTGCCAGCCAGTGGCCTTGATGGTATTGGGCTGTGATATTGCCCAACAGAGTTTCCCCTCTTAGAAGTCACATCTTTTGGGCCATACACAGTACAGGAGCATGCAGTCATGATCCTTTTAATTTCCAACTGGGGGACTTCACCTGAACAGCAAGACCTAAGACACAGAAGTTTGAAGTTGCTATGTGAGACCAGACCAATAATCCACCCATTCTCTCTTGGGTGCCTTCAGCAGACTTCAATTGAGCATCTACAGTGTACCAAGCATTAGGAATATAGGGTGCAGCTCATTTGATTGTGCTTTACAGATACTGCCTTTTTTTTTTTTTTTTTTTTTTTTTTTACAAATTGAAGGTTTGTGGCAACCCTGAATTGAACAAGTCTGTTGGCACCATTTTTCAACAGCATAGTCTCACTTTGTTTAAGGTACGTACATTGTATTTTTAGACACAATGCTACTGCACACTTATTAGGGTACAGTGCTATGTACTCTTGTACTTAACTTTTGTATGTGCTGGCTAACAAAAAAAAATTATGTGACTCACTTTATTGTGACATTTGCTTTACTGCTGTGGTCTAGAACTGAACCTATCCTCTCTCCAAGGTCCTTGCATAATGGTGAACAAATAGGGTCTCTACTCTCAAACAATAACTGAGGAATAGGGACCATTACCTTTAACATCATGCTTGTAGCGAGTTCATCCACACTCTTTCCTGTCTGCACTTAACCTCAGATGAAAGAGAAAGAAGAGGGATTTCTTTCCAGTTCAAGACTTACCCCTCCATTTGGTCCTGGAGTCCATCTGTTCCTGTCTCTTCCATGACTCCTCACCCCTTAGTTCACTGAATCCTTCCCACACCTTCCCACAGGTTAAACAGGGATTCACACCTGCCTGCATAGACCAGTCCAAGGTGGTGAGGTGTTAGCTAGCCTACCTACTGTCTCCCAGCTTCCCTTTCCCCTTGCTGAGCATCATGTCAATGACACAGGTCCCAAGGAGTATGACTAACACCTAACACTTAATTCATTCAACAAACTGTGAGTTCCAGCCTGTGCTCACAAAAATGAACAAAACAGACAAACACCCATATTCTTGTGAAGTTTATAACCTAGTGTCAGGAGGCAGACAAATGAATAGAGAGGAAATCCACATCCTTGAAAAATACATAATTTAACTGGAAGAAAAAAGTAAGAAAGAAGACAAAATACTACATATCCAATGATATCAAGACAAACTAGGAGCTAATGAGGAGAAAGGGGGAATTAGGGCTTCTTGTGGGTTTAAGGCAGAAATTTTATGACAGAACATGTAAGCTGATAGAAAGCATCCACACTGTGAAGGATAGTTGCTGTTTAAAAGAGAAGAGGGTCCCCCCTTTCTGTCCTCTCACACCCTCCATCTGTCAGGCAGCTCCTGGGTAAGCACACTGGCCCAGACAGCCCCACGCAGACTGTACGTGGCTCCACTGGGCACTTTACCAGGAAGCCTGCGTCAGACCCCTGGCAGAAGTGCTGCCTCTCCTACAGGCCAAAAAGAAGGGCAAGAAGGGCGGCTCTCTGACAGGGATGTCACGAAGGGTGTAAGGTTCTGGGCCACAGAAACTCCAGTTCATTCACCATCTGATCTTTGTGCTTGTGAGCAGTGTGCTGTAGATGGAAATAAACTAGGGGTTGGTTTATGTTTCCTTAGGAACTTTTTGAAGGAAGCGTTTAAACATTAATGATACCTGTAATTGTATCTGGGTGCTTTAACTGGAGCAGAAGCCCTGGAGAGGGAGGGGGCAGAGGAGGAATAGAATGGGGTCTAGTCACTTGTCTATAATGTGAGTGAAGCCCCTTGGAGTGACACAGTGCATATCATACACACGGTCCCCCTTTTGTGGCAAGAATATCAAAAAGCCAGCAGGGGAGTAAGAGGTGAATAAGTCACTCATTGTGTATATAAGTATACTTAAAGTGACCAGGTAGGGTGATCGAGAGTAGTTATAAACCACGTAAGATGGTGCCTAGCACATAATCAGGCTAGGTTTGGTAGACCTGTGTGTAACTTATAAAGGCAGCACACAGGAGTGGGAAAATGTATGCCTAACAATCTACAGGAAAGTCAACAAGTGAGACAAACAAAAAAGAGATGATTCATATCTATCCATCTGACATTAAATGGTAATGGTCTGATTGAAATACAGAATTTGCCAGACGATGAAAAACAAAAGCCAGCCACATACTTCTAACAAAAAATATACCTTTAATATAGGAACACAAAGCTTAAAAGTGAAAAGATGGGGAAAACTCATAATGCAAATACTAACCAAAAGAAACTCAATGCAGTCATACTAATATCAAACAAAGTAGACGTTAAACCAAGAAGCATTGCTAAAAATTATGAAGAAAGGGTAAAACTACCGGGAAGATGCAGTAGGTATAACTCTGTACGTACCTAATAACATAACTTCCAAATATATAAAGTAAAATTAGAAATACATAAGGTAGATAGCTATACAACTGTAACAGATGATTTTAATATACTTCTTGCAGTAACTAATACACTACTAGTAACGGACAATAGTTTTATAGATTAAAATCAATAAAAACATAAATAAAGCTCAATGAAGCTAAGGAGATTTGTATAAAATCACAACCTAACTGGTATACACAGAACAATATATTCAAAGTGAATATACATTTTTTCCATGTACAAGCAAAATGTACCAAAACTGACTTTATGCTAAGCCACAATGCAAATCCTCAGTAAATTCCAAAGGTTCGAAGTCAAAGAGCATATATCTCTGACCACAGTAGAATTAAACTAGCAATAATAAAAAAATATTACTAGACTCCCCAAATATTTAAAAACCAGCTAACTTATTCAGTGAATGATAGCTCTCACTCAAAAGAACAATAAGAGCTAAAAGTCTTAAGAGCCCTTAGGAGCTAAAAGTCTGTCTTATAAGGGAGAAAAATGTACCACTTTTCTGATAAGTGACTATCAAACAAGATAGAATGTGAGAGGTTCAGTGGAATACAAGAGAAATACTATAGATGAGTTCCAGAGTGGAAACAATCACAAATGTTTTGAGCTATAGGAATGCAGTGGTGAAGGAGGAGGTCCCCGAAGCAGATGCATTTATACACTAGACCTTTACGGAAAAACTTAGTCATGCAAAAATTGAAGGACATTAATGTAAAAAGAAGGATGAATAATGCTAGTTACTGATCAGGGTAAGATATAGCAAAGGAACAGCAATTAATTTGATGGGGGGGTTGCTGTGAGTCCTGGGAAGTAAAGTGGGAAAGTCAGAGTGGGCAGGGGATTCTGAAGGGTCTGAATGTTAGTCCTCAGTCCCCTGGAGAGTCACAGTGTTGAGCCTTAGTGTCTCTGGGTAGAGCTGGGCTTGCAAATGGGTGTAGGCAGAGCTAGGAAACTAGGAGCCATGAGACAGGAGACCTGCTAGGAGGCAGAGAACTCACACTTTGACAGTGACAGGGAAGAGAGAAAAAGCAGCAGTGAAAACCCCTCCCCACAGAGCCACCCACGTCCCCCACTTAAGAGTAGACTAACAATGCATTAAAATCACCGCCTAATTGCTCCTTTCAAGGGTAATACTCCAAAGTGGGGAAATGTGTGTTTAATGTTTAGTCTCATCTGTGCCACCCAAGACCTAATTGGAGAGCCCAATCTTTTTAAAAATAGAATGAGCTAAACCCCACCCCACACACACATACACCCAGGTCCTCAAAACCCCAGTGTTTTCCTTTCTCAAGCACATCTCTTTGTATATTTCTGCACCTTGATTTGGACAGTTTAGGTAGGTGCCCCATGTGCTGTCTTGCCAGAGTCCCTGAAGAGTCACCCTGCACTTCATCACCTGTGTCCATCTGGATCTCAGAGTCCGGGAGCCAAACTGATGGGGGAGCTAGAGGTGCCCTTGTGACCCTGCCCCTTAGCCACAACCTGACACCCCATTCCCTTTGCCTCTACTGAGAGCTCCCCCACCAGGGCAGGAGGTGCCTCCACTGTCCCCCCTAAAGGGGGTTTCATCCTCTCCTCTGTGACAGTGGACCCAACAGCCCCTGAGCTGGCTTCCCTGTACATCTAGGACCTTCTCCGAGAGCCAGTCCTCACCAGTCCTCTTCCTAAAAGTACAGCCACTTTGCCATAGATGCAACTTAGAAACTTGGTGTGTGTGCGGGGTTGGGGGACTGCCCAGTGGGTTGAGTGTCCAGTTGCAGGGGGACTTAACAGAGTATTCAGTCTGGTCAGTTTGGATGCAGCCTCCAAACCCAGCTGCATCCTCTCCAGTAAACTCACTTCTGCATTCCTTTCTATATTTCTCCGGCTTCAAGCTCCAGTCCCAATTTCCTTGGTCTCCCTGGATATCAACATCTTCCAAAGCCTGGGCTTTTTACCCCAAAGCATAGGGGAAGCCTTCCCCATGAAAGCTTGTGTTTGTGTCCCTCACTTCTACCAAACCAGCTCAAAGAGCTCAGTGTACATTTTCTATCTTCTCTCTCCTCCCTGGATGCCGCAAGTAAGCTAGAAGCTTCAGGTTCTGAAGCCTCTGGATCTGTCTCATCATCTTTGTGTAAAACAAAGATGATCATGTGATATGTTGTAATATGATCATTTTATAGCAATATTGTTATAAAAATTAAATGAAATAATGTATATATCATGCATGTCAGAACTTGGCAAATATTAGCTGCTATTGTGATTTTGAACTGTTTTCACACGCCCTGCCTCGTCTCAATCCTGCATTTAAGTTCATCTCCTGTCTGCTGAATAAATCCGCCTTGGCTCCTTGGCATCAGCATGGTGGAGGCTTCAGGACTGAAAAATGCAAGAACGAGGACAGCTTCAGATCCCTGGGCAATGCTATGCTGCAGGTGCAACAGCTGCCCTCTCATCTGTGTCTGTTAAATCCTCTCATTACCTCAAACATAAAGCTCATTCTTTGCATTTGTAAGATGAGAAAATGAGATTCAGAGAGAGAAATCAGGTGTCCTGCCCACGTTTATAAAATGACAAGTTTACAATTGTAAACTTGAGTCTGGATTTGCATCTTGTCTGTCTAACCCCAGAGCCCACTTAGCTTTCTGTAGTGTGTGGAAGTCACAGAGTGCCATATGGGGAAGTGCCCAGAAAAGTGGCCAGGTGGCTGAGTCAGTGACTAAAAGGAGCCGAAGACTCATGGCGATCATGTGATCTGTCAGTGATGCCAATGTCACAGCTACAAGCAGAACTGACTCCCCTGCTGGTTTTCTTTTCCTGAGCTCCCCCCTGATTCTCCAGGATAGGAGAACACAGAGTGGGCATTTCCAGACACTCTTGTCCCTCCCTTGAGTTGAGCCAAATGGCCCATGATGCCTTGAGTGGCCTTAAAGTTCATTTATTAAGCCTTGGGCACAATGGAAGGAAAGGGAGAAGGTGGCAGGACAGATGGGGGGCAGGCAGAAGGGAAGGGGAGCAGGGAGCTGGTGAATGTTGATTGAGGTCTGTGGAGTATCAACACTCCAAGATGATCTAGCTTGAGTTTCCACTCTCCCAGCCCCTACTGTCTAATTCCTCGAGGGTCCTTACGTAGCAAAGCCTGTTTTCAGAAAATGATCTGGTTCAGCCGAACCTGGAGCAAAAACTCATCCAAAAGCAGTACTTCACAAACTTTAATATGCCTTTGATCACCTGGGCATCTTGTTAAGCCTGATCTGAATTTAGGAGGTCAGGAGGCAATACATGAGATTCCGCATTTCAGCTGCGGTCCAGGTGACACTAGAGCTGCCTCCCCACCAGCCACACTTTGAGTAACAAGGGGGGGTGTCAGTCATACCAGGTCCCCCCTTGGCATTGGAACCCTGGGAATTCCTCTATGTCAGCACAATCCTTGCTGTGTTTTTCCCTCATAGATGAAGAACATGCCACATGCTTGGAGCCTACAGAGCTGGCAGGGTGGCCCATCACACAGGTGGGGAACCCGCTACGCTACATGTGCCTCACGCACCTGGACAGTCAAGACTACATCTTCCTGCTGCTCATTGGCTTCTGCATTTTCTCAGCGGGCACCGTGGCTGCCTGGCTCACGGGCGTGTGTGCAGTGCTCTACCAGAACACCCAGCGCAAGACCGAGGAGATGGAGGACGAGGAAGAGCATGGGCAGAAGATGCGGGTCAGCAGGCGCATTTTCCAGGGCAAGAATGACTCAGCCCACGATGGGTTTCCTCAGCTGATTTAGTTGCCCAGACCATGCTAATGTTCCTTTCCAGAGTCCCCACCTTCTCCTTGCCCTTCCCACCTCACTCCCACAAAGCTGAGACACAAAGCCTATGAGTAAAATAAATGCTTGGTGACGTTTCACAGGTTGGTCCCTTCCTGCTCCAGGTGCTTCCTTGAGCTCAGCAGGATAGGGCAGAACAAAGCTGACAGATGCCTCTAACTGTTGAGGAAGTCCACCCTAAAGCTGATCCAGTTGTGAATACTGAGTGCCTCAACTAAGAGCTGAAGGGAGGAAGTATGAGCAATATGCACTCTACAATCTGTCCTCAAAGAGCAAACCATTTTGGGAGAAGTCAAGATTACTATGACTCAAATGGAGAAAAACACAAAACCCAAGAACAAGAACATGAAAGGAATGTGTCTGTGTCCATGGACCATCTTCACAGTCCATCTGATACAATTACTCATCTGCTCATGATGTTCCAGTCAATGATAACACTATCTTTACAACAGTGGTCCCAACAGACTGTACCACATAGTGCAGAATAGTCTACCACATAGTACACTAGGTTCATGTAGTTACTCCATGAGGTTCATAGAGCAACAAAACCACCTAAGGCTACTTTCTGCAGAGTGCCCCAGAACACAACACTACCAATAAGCAACACCTGACTATAATTACCAAAACAATCCAAGAATACTGATACCGGTGTACAGAGAAAAGTTGAGGCCTAAACAGGTTAAACAATTGACCAACATCACCCAGTGGGTCAGCAGCACAGTCTCCCCTGGCCCATGTTCTCTGCACAAAAAACATGCCTCCCAAGGAAATATTTAGCCACCTAACAGAGGGCTTCTCATGGAAACCTTGGACTAAACAAAAGATTAGCATACCAGAGTTCCTCTGCCTACTGCATCCAAGCAGTCAGCATCATACCTGGCTTTGTACATATTTTCCCACCTGGTTAACCTGCACAACAACCAGATCAGGTGGTCTTCACTGTCCTGAGGTTCAGAGAGGTGAAGTAACCAGTTCAAAATCACACAAGTGATAAATAGCAAAGATAAGAATTGTTGAAACACAACTGCCTCTCCCCACAACCCCTACTCTGTGCGTGCTGAGCTGCCAACTTTGCTTGAAATGCTAAATGGGGTAACCAAGTATATCCTAGTGGAGTTCACTCTCACAGCTGGTCAGAAGAAAGGAAAGGCAGCACAAGACAAGAGTGGTTCAACCAAGGTCCCAAGGCCATTCCTTGGGGTTTTTTCTTTTCTCTCTATCTTACAACTTATGTTCAGGTCCAAGACACATGTCAAAGCCCCCACCCACAAAACTGCTGTTCCTAAACCCCCAACCAGGTCTGGTCTTACCTCTGTACGTCCACTGTGAATTGCGTGTGATTCCCTAAACTTTGTCTGGTGCAGTGGTTAAGAGCATGGTTCACCTGAGCCCGGGTTCCCAGCCTGAAATCTGTCCTCACCCCTTTGTGAACTTAAGCTTCCTAATGTAGTGACCTGAGGACAGAGACCACCTGTTACTCTGTACTGACACAGCACATAGAGGATGTCTTACACAAAGAAGTTCAATAAATGTTCATTGTTGGCTTTTCTTTATTTTTTCTCAGTTTTAGTAGATATAATTGACATACAATATTCTTCAAGCATAATGCCTTGACATAGGCACATAGAGGATGTCTTACACAAAGAAGTTCAATAAATGTTCATTGTTGGCTTTTCTTTATTTTTTCTCAGTTTTAGTAGATATAATTGACATACAATATTCTTCAAGCATAATGCCTTGACATAGGTATGTGTTGTAAAATGATGACCACAACATACTGTATTCTATTTAAATTCCAATCATGCCCATCTCTAGATTCTAAGGGGTGACCATGGGCAAGTTGGTTCTCTGTGCCTCAATTTCTTCACCTGTAAATGGCATCATTATATGCTTACATCATAACAGGCCATTGTGAGAATGATATCAATTTAATAATATAATCTGGAGTAATTTTAGATGTATTGAAAAATTATGAAGATAGCACAGACAGTTTCCATATATTGCACACCCAGTTTCCCCTAAAGTGACCTCACATTACAGTGGTACATCTGTCAAGACTAAGAAACTGACATTGGGAATACTACTACTTACTAAAAACTTCAAATTTTATTTGGATTTCATCCGTATTTTTTCCTAGTGCCCTTTTTCTATTCCAGGATCCAATCCAACATACCACATTTACATTTAGGCTATTCTAAAAATAATACTATAGCTAACATTTATTGAGTACTGTTGTATGCTAAACTTTGCTCTAAGTGCTTATATATATCAACACATTTAATCATCACAACAAGACTGAGGAGAGTTTTATTATTATTACTACTGCTATCCCTACTAGAAGATGAAACAAAGGTCCAAGAGGCTAAATAGCTTGCTCAACATTACATAGTGAGAAAGACCAGAAGTTAAATCAGCTCTGTCTAACTAGACACTGTCTCCCCCACCAAACCACTAATTAACATACTATCAGGAATTTACACCACCAGGAAGTCTTGGCAAAAGACTTTGAAATCCCGAGCTCTTTTCTCCAAAAGTGAGCTAAGCACCTCCCCAGACCCAGAGAAGACCACAGGGTCTTCCTGGCTGAGCCAGGATGCTCCTTCTAGCTGGGCAGACACACTAGGGAATGGGCAATGTCAAAAGAGCAGGGGAGAGGGGCTGGCACCTCTCCATGAGGCACAGGGGAGACGCCACCCAGTCAGCAGCAGGGTGTCTTGAAAGGCTTCCCAGAGGAAGAGACAGCAAGCTAAGGCATGAAGACTGAGTTGGGATGCACCAGGTAATGTGGCAAAGGGGGGGGAGTGGGTGACAAGGATACATTCTAAATGATGAGAACTACATGCATAAATGCCTGCACACTGGAAAGGATGGAAGACAGTGATTCTTTGACAAATTTTGAGAAATACAACTCTTTAAATAGTTTGTGTGAAAATAATTTTATTTTTAAAAAATGAGTGCTTTAGAGAAGGAAAAAGTGTTGGGTCAAGGGTATTGCTACCTTCAGCAAGTGTGTGTGACCACCTGACAAGAGGGGCAATTTCAAAGGTGATGTTCCAGCAAAGTTACATTTCCCTGCCCCACCCTTCAGTCATACCAAATGACTCCAGCTAGACACCCTGAAAACTCAGAGGGCTCACTAAGGGATACCATGTTTAGTCTAAAACTTGAAAGCCATAGACTTTCACAGAAAAAGGTGTACTTCAGGAGGAAGGTCTGAGTGAAAGCATGAAGGGTGGTAAAAAGAGGTGTGTTTAGAAAGTGACATGGTTCTGTTGCCGTGACTCTAGATGGAGGCAAGAAGAGCAAGCAGGTAGCTAATAGAGTATTTGGTGCAGTGTTTCCCAAAATGAGGCCTGTGGTCACCGGCATCAGCGTCCTAAGACTCTTTTCTTAATCTACAGTTAGGGGGTATAGGTCAGGAATTTCCACTGGATCTGTCTTCTCCATGAACCTGTGCACACTGTGATTTGAGAAACACTGGTCTAGCACAAAGAGTTAAAGTCCTAAAATAAAGTAGTGACAGTGCATGGGAAGGAGGAGAGGGTCATCAGAGCTTCAGCTGCATAGATTGTAAGGCCCATGTGGGAAAAGACCAGAACCTCGCCAGAGTCAGGGCAGATGGACTCCTGCCTGCAGAGAAATATAGATGATGGGGGACAAGTGACAGCCAATAGCTCCTGCCCACTATCTACTGCCACCTCAGGTTAACAGATGGTGGGATGGCGTGATTTCTAGTCTTAGCTTCTTTCCCCCATATGTGATCCCAACCAGTCACTTTATTGCTCAAGACTCAGTTTCCTCAACTGTAAAATGAGGTGATGACACTAGATTGCTTCAAAGTTCCCTCAAATCCGACCTTCTCTAAACAACAAAAATATAAAACACCAATAGAAAAATGACCAAGAATATGAACAATTTTTTTTATTCACACATATAGAGCTGGGGTATAGGCCAGAGATGCGGAGGGTGAGAAGATTCACCAGAGACAGAGAGGGGAGCAGAACAGGCAGATCGACAAAGTACACCGCTGAGGGGAGCAGCGGGCGGGTCAGGAGAGGTCTGCCTCGCCGTGTGGATCTCCTCCAGGGCAGGCGAGAATCGAACTCATGCGGAAGTGGTTTAAGCTTCTTAGTGCTGTGCTTTAACCCGTTGCGCCACCAGGGAGGGCCCTGAACAATTTTTAAAAGAAGAAATCCAGAATACTAGCAAGCATATAAAGAGGTGTTGACACTTACTAGTAATCAGAGAAATGCAAATTAAAACAATAGATTCTACTTTACACTTATTTGTTTGGCAAAATCTTGGAAGATGGATAATGTCACTTGTGGTCAGGGTTGTGGGCTTGTAGGAACCCTATTGTGCCCTGGCAGGGAATGTGGGTGGGTACAGGTGGCCGGGAGAGCAAGTTGGCATTACCCAAGTCCAAGTACTAAAGGCCAAGTACCCCTAACAAGTCCACTCACTCCTGGCACATATGTCCTGCAGAAATGACCAACAACTCCACAATGGAACACCCGTGAGGACATCCATTGCAGTGGTATGTGTGTGGCAAGGAGCTAGAAGAACAACTACATAAAATATGGAGTTCTATAAATGGCTACAAGCAACCAGATGTGCATACAGCCACCCAAGGGAGCTCACAACACAATGCTGAGTGAAAAAAGAAACATAAGGAGGCCCCCTCGTAACACTCAATGTCCTGAATCTGAAAGCCAAAGTCCTACAATATCCTCCAAGGCTCCCTTGACCTCACTAACATATCGCTCCCCATCTGTCACTGTGCCCAGCCTCGCTGGCTATGCCAGGCACTGAATCTGCAACAGAGCCTTTGCACTGGCTGTCCTTGCTGTCTGGAGTTGTAAGCTTTCAAAATTCTCTACACACACACACACACACACACACATACAGAGTGCCCCTAATTCCACTTTATTTTTACCTTAAATAGTAATTTTTACCTTAAATAGTAATCACATGTAATAAATATGCAAACTGAATAGCAGTCTGAAAAGTAATGAACAGTCTCTCTACCCCAACCCTAAACCCCAAATATGAGTTCCAAGTGGGCAAGAATGTTGGCCTGTTTAATTCACTCATATCTCCCAAAGCCTAGAACAAAGCCCCCCACAACAGAGGCACATAATAAACTTTTGTCAACTACATGAATGTTTGCAATACCACAACACTGAACAATGTCATTAAATGAAGAGTGCTGGAGGGGGGAATGAATGAATGGAAGGTGATATGAATAAGGGTAAAGGGGTTAGTTACAGTAACATGGGGAGTGGGGTAAGGGATCACCAATTGAGGATGGATTACTGAGCCTTGTGGCCCAAGGTCAACAAAGGGATGCAATGCCTGGTCAGCCTCTCCCGTCCGTGTGCTGGAATGCCTCTCCCTGCCTGGTCTTTGCTGAACAAGGAGGCAAGGTGCTGGCTGCAGGAAGGATGTTTGACTCTGTCCACAGAGCATACCTCTGAGATTTCAGGGCCACAGTTGAAGCATGGCTGAAGACACCTCCTTGGGAACAGTGTTACACAATGCCACCAAGCTCCTCCCTTTTCATCAAAGGGATCACCTGGTGGAGGCTGGGCTCCACACAGAAGACCCTCATACTGAATGAAGGTCTCATGAGCCAAGTCTCATGTCTCACTACCAACTAACTCTCCCTCTCTGTATGGACAGGAAGACTTCCAGGTTAAGGAAATTAACAAAAATTGTTTTTCCAAATTTGATTTTGTATGATTCTGCTGGCACCTCTTTCTTGTTTTTTTTTAAAGATTTTATTTATTTACACATATAGAACTGGGGTACAGGTCAGAGGGTCAGAGGTGCAGGGGTAGTGAGAGGACTCACCAGAGACAGAGTGGGGAGCAGAACAGGCAGATCGACGAATCACACTGCTGAGGGGAGCAGCAGATGAGACAGGAGAGGTCTGCCCCGCCATGTGGGTCACCTCCAGGGCGGGGATCAAACTCATACTAAAGCCCCTGCAGCTAGCTTGCAGTGCTGCGTCCTAACGGGCTGCACCACCAGGAAGGGCTCTCTTTCCTGTTTTTAACTTCTCTTCATTTCTAGTGTTCAAATTCAAAACCTGTGGAGTTGACACAGACAATCTAAAAGCTAATGCTAAAAAATAAGACCAAGCAAATCATCTATCACTATTAAAACTTAAAAGGATTATCCATTCTCTGCAAGCAGCCAGATGGTGGAGACTGCTGACAATCAGGTATGGCAGTAACAGTTCTGATGGTGCTGAGGGGTAAGATAGGAGCAGCCGGGAAAGTGGGGAAATCTGAAGGCAATTCTGAAGGTTTGACAAGGATCATATTAGGAAAGAATGCAGGCTGGGTGGTTTCTCAAGCAGGCCCTTATTTAGACCAAGATTAACATGTAAGGATAATACCTTTGGTATATGACAGGGGGTCCACTTAGATACATCCTTGTACTCATTTAAGTGGCTCTGGCTCATTTCCAATCAACAGAGTGGGTCAGAACCGGCCCTATGCTTTGATCTGGCTTCCATCAGAAGCAGTCCATGGCTAACAGGTCATCTTGACCTCCACTGGACTGGCCCAGCGCAACAGACTTGGCAGGAGCTCATCAAGTTCCCTGAAGCCTGACTGCAACAATAAAGCATCAAGACCTTGCACATTCCCTACCAGGAAGCCTCTTGGGAATTCCAGGTTGTACTGAAAAATTTTCTTAGGCTGATCTGGTATTAACCCCTTATCCTACCCAACAAACAAATAGAAAGCAATTCACCATGAGGATGGCTGTTATCAACTAGGGAGAGATTTGCTCATGAGCCACAGTATCCCTGCTCATTAATATTTCCCTCATTTCTACTTTCCCTCAAGTTAAAATAAGGATTAAATTTGGTCTGTGGTTCTAAAATGTAGAGCTTCTTTATATAAAGGACCTAATATAATCCCTGGCCCCAAGCAAAACTCTTGAAAAATGGTGACTTCAGGAGAGAATGATACTACCTCAGTACTGGAACAGTCCCTTCACGAAAGGACTCAGAACTCTACTACTACTTAACACCTACCATCTCCTTGACCCTAAACAAATGATCTCTCTCTCTAGACTACAATTTCTTCACTGATTATAAAAATAAAGGTTGTGATCAAGAGCTCTTATACCACGTCTCCCTCCAAATTCCTATGTGTGTCAAGTCCATGGGGTGTAGTCCAAAAGACCTCTTTGAATGAAGAATTTTAGTTTCTCTAAACCTTCCAGAAGACTTTGACATAGTTTTATTTAAGATCAAAAGAATATTTTTTTTGCTAATATGTTTATTTTTATATCATTTTTTCATCTCAGTTGTAATCTCTGTGGGCTTCCCATCACCAAATCATCCTGTGCCATCACCATAGTCCAGTGCATTTCCCTCCCCCCACTGTTTCTGATCCCATTCCTCACTCAACCCCATAGAATGTCTCTGGTATATAGGTGTTCATTATTATTATTATTTTCTCGCCTGGTCCTTTATACTCCTACTCCTACCATAAGTGAAACCATCCAGTATTTTTCCTTTACTTTCTGGCTTATTTCACTAAACATGATCTTTTCCAGCTCCATCCATGTTGCTGCAAAAGGCATGTTTTTTTTTTTTTTTTTTGGTTGCTGAGTAATATCCCATTGTGTATATATACCACATCTTCTTAATCCATGTCTTTCCAATTGTAAATAAAGCAGCAATAAACATCAGGGTGCAGGTTTCTTTTTGAATCAGTGTTTTTGTGTGTTTTGGGTAGATACCTAGGAGTGGGATTGCTGGGTCGTAGGGAAGCTCCATGTTTAGCAGTTTGAGGAAACTCCAAACAGTTTTCCACAGTGGTTGTACTAGTTTGCATCCCCACCAGCAGTGCACGAGTTCCTTTTTCTCCATCCTCGCCAACATTTGTTGTTGCTAGTTGTTTTAAGATGTGCCATTCTCACTGGTGTGAGATGGTATCTCACTGTGGCTTTAATTTGCATCTCCCTTATTACAATGATGTTGAACATTTTTTTATATGCTTGTGGCCATCTGCATGTCCAAAAGAATAATTTTTTTTTT
>NW_004567125.1:10893824-10903834 GCF_000260355.1 Condylura cristata | reverse complement strand
AAAAAAAAAAAAACATTGTGGAGACTGAACTCTGCTCTCAGACCTTGTCGACCAGGTAATGTCACATAAACAAATGGTAACATTATAAGATGCATTCTGCACATATAAAGATATGCACAGAAGAGAAAGCAACTCTCTCACCCTGGAGAGGCAGGGGGATGCTTCCATGAGGAGCGACATCTGAGCCAGATTTCAAGAATGGAGGTCAGGGTAAGAACATTCCAAACAAAGCATGTTTAGAGTCCCCAAGGTAGGTGAGGGCATGACACATTCGAGAATTTGAAAAGGGAGAACTTTGTAAATACAAGCTAAGCAATAAGGAGAGGATTGAAAAATAAAACAGGAGAAAAAGAAAAAGCCTATGCAGGACCCTATGAGCCACAGGAAAGATCTTGGTCTTTATCTAAAAGCTATAGAAAACCACTAGACTTTTAAAGCAAATGGAAATAGGACCACATTTGAAACTTTTTGTTTAAATGACTGGTTGTAGTGATAGTGCAGAAAACAGCTTAGAAGAGGTGAGGGGGGATACCTGGAATAGTGGGTCCTTGTGAAAGAGGATACTGAGTCCTTGTGAAAGAGGATCATAGTGGGATGGTGGCAATGGAGATGGAGAGAAATCACCAATCAAATGGGGAGGTCAAGGCAAAAGAAGCTGCAAGCATGAGCACTAGTGCTTGAGATGTGCAACTAACTGGGTGGTCTATCTACTCCTCTGGGTGCCAGAGTATCTAGCGTTGACCTGAGTTGAAGTGTATTATATTGAGATTTACATGACGTCACAGTAGAGATGACAGAGAGCTGTATGGCATCTGAGCTGAGAATGATAAGCGAAGATTCCTCGGAGAGTATACAACCAAGTTTTTGCATGTTATGTGAGATCACCAGGATAAAAGAGTATAGAAGGAGAAGAGAAAGGACCTAAGGAAGCCAACACTGAAATGAGTAAAGGAGGTTGAATCTGTAAGTGGCTGAGAAAAACAAAAGATGGGGAGAGGGGGAATCAGGAAAATCTTTTCTCAGAAACTCATCCATCAGCTCTGCTTTTAGATAAAACAAACTGAAACAGCAGAGAAACTGCCACCACCAAAAGGAGAGATAAAAGCAAAAGTGTTCAAATATCCCATGCACGTAGTGATTAATCCAGGGATTATCAGAATTGCCTTATCCAAATTTTTACTTGTTAAGGTAAGTTGTTTATTCATTTACAAAGCCCATCATGCTTCCCTTTAGGTAGAGCATATTTTTCCACCAGCTGTCTTGGGATTCAACAAATGAAAAATGAATGAAAGCTGATATGATATATACCAGGCCCAAACAGAAACTTTAAACATGTTTGTATGGCTGTCTTAAGTTCCTACCTTCTGTCATGAGATTAGAATATTTCTTCAACCAGAATCTGGAATGGGGAGATATAAAAAGCAGAACCTAGTCCACTTACCTAAGCCAGCAAATGTACAGTCACTCAGGTGACTTGAACAAGAAATAAATATATGTGATATTTAGCTTCCGAACTGTGGGGGGCTATTTGTGTCTGCAGCAAAAGCTGACTGATATTTGGCCATAGCAAGATTTAACAGTAAATCTAGTTAATTCAAACTGCAGTGGAAAGGAACTAAGTTACTCTCTGTCTAGAACATACCATATAGTCGGCACTATATAGTATGAGTCATTTATAAAGACATTATAGAGTAAAAATAGACAGTAACTCATTTTAGTCCTCATGACCATTATTTTCACCATTTCGCATGAACAAATTAAGGCCCAGATAAATTCATTTCTTAGGATCACAAAGCTAGAAAATAGTGGAAATAGGGCAAAAATGCACCTGATTACCAAGCCCACATACTCTTCATATCACACATTAAAGTTTTTGCCAACTACTAAAACTAGATCTCTTGCACAGAAAGCAAGAAACACGCTGGGGAGCCCCTGGCATATTCTCAGCAGCCTCAGCTCCAGCCTCTGGTCACGTATATAGGAACAAACCCAAAGCAACCATCAGGCGAATAGTGCAGCTCTGGATCTGAAAACTTGCACGGCCAAGGGCCTCCTCCTTTCACAAATGCTATCCCAATTGAAAAAAAAAAAAAAATGGAAGTTGTAAGGTAGAATTTAACACTCAAGTAAAATCACACCAAAAACTAGAAGCAAAGTTACCTTTTATGACACATATAGTGTCATGGGTGCTGAATACTGCTGGTGCCTGTGATGGTGATACTGATAAACAGACTCATGGTGTCATTACAAGGGAGAAGAAAGCCCTGGATGGAGACAGTGTGCACAGGGCTCATGCTTGGGCCATGAGGTCTCTCTGCAGGTCAAGGTTAATGATCCACAAAGGAGAAGTAAATAGTCCAACTCATTTGATCTGCAGACAACTCATTGAGTTAGTTATTTTCATTCATACTTTGCACCACGAAAGCTGATATTCAGAGAGATAAAGTCAAGTCTTAGGGTCACAGAGCTAGTAAGAAACAAGAGGTTTTAAGTCCAAACATGTTAAGCTCTAAAAGTGTACTTTTCACCCTTCTCCCCCCGGCCCCCACCGCCCCATCTCCACCGGGTCCCAGGGGAGCTACATGACAATCATAAATTCCAGGCAGGGCATGTTACTCCTCCAGGGCCAAATGGACACTGATTAATGATTAATACATATTACCTTGCTATCTTATTAACTTGTCAGAAGTTTAATTCTGCCTCAAGATTCAAGAGGGCAGATGTGATTCTCATCACCTAGCACTGGATGGAAAAGCCAAGTTGCTTTTCCAATGGCACCACAAGTCTGTTTATCAGTATCACCATCACAGGCACCAGCAGTATCCAGCACCCATGACACTATATGCTAACATCTTACTAAGACCTTTCCACACATTATCTATAATCTTTACAATCTGAAATCAAAAGAAGTTAAATGATAAAGAATTCAGAGATCATCAAACTGAGCAGGATGGCCCTCCCAACTTCCAAGTGACTATATTTCCCACTCAACACACTGCCTCCTGCTCTTGACTGCTAAACTATGTATTTCCCATTGTTTTCAATAAAACCTCTGAGAAAAAACAACTCTCCCATGCAGACAACACAGGTGCTCAAAATAGTAATGAGTATAAGATTTGTGCACCAAGAGCTACAGACTATTGCTGAGAAAATTTAGAATCGTAAACAGAAAAATCGCTATATTCAAGGATGGCAAGCTTCAATAATGTTAAAGTGGCAACTGTCCTCCAAACTGATTGAAGGGTGAACAATACAGAAAGGAATTCCAGCAGGCTTTCTGCAGAAGTTGACAAGCTGACTCTATTTGTACACAAATGCAAGGGGCACAGAGTAGCCAAAACAATTTGGAAAAAGAAGAACAAAGAGAGAGGTTCTCTACTGCCTAACTATAAAACTTACCATAAAGCTATAGTAATCAAGACAGCACAATATCTCCATAACATATAAACATACAAATCAATGGAACAAAATCAAGGGTCCAGAAACAACCCTTTGTACTTCTGAGCAACTGGTTTTCAACCAGGCACAGAGGAATTCAAAAAATGATGTTTCAAAAATTGACGCAGAAATAATTGACACAGTATATACTTGCAAGAAGAGTAGTTATGCAGACTCTACATAAAAATTCATTCAAAATCACATATCTAAATGTATGAGGTAAAGTTATAAAAGCTTCAGAAGAAAATCTAAAGTCTCCTAAGATGTAGGAGAAAGTCTTTATGTCCTTGGCTAGGCAAATATTTCTTAGAAAAGCCACTAAAACACAAATCAAAAAATGAAAAAAAAATTATGAAGTGAACTTCACCAAAATTAAACACTTTTGAGCTTCAGAATAAAGCAGTTAGAAAGTGAAGACAAGCAACAGAATTTGCAGCAAATATATTCAAATCATGTACCTGATAAGGACTTTGTACCTAGAATATATAAAGGACTTACAAATAAATAAAGCAAACCAATTTGAAAATGGGCAAATGGCTTAAAGAGACAGTTAGCCAAAGAAGATATATTAAGGGCAAGTAAGCACTTGAAAAGATACTCAACATCATTGGCCATTAAAAAAATGCAAATTAAAACTATAATCCGCACCCACTACAATCAAAGAAACTGATAGTGACATGCACTGGCGAAGACGTGAATAAACCAGAACTTCCAAGCATTGGTAGTGGGAATATAAAATAGTACATACAACCACTTTGGAAAACAATTTGTCAGTTTCTGAAAAAGCGAAACTTAAATTTAGCATACAACCCAAGAAGTCCACTCCAAGCGATTTATCTAAGAGCAGTGACAGCATATGTCCACACAAACTCTGGACATGAGTGATCACAGCAGCTTTATTCACAACAGGCAAAGAGCTGAAACCAGCCAAATGCCCGTCAACCCATGCAAGGATAAATGAAATGTGGCATATCCACGCAATGTGATCCCATTTACCAGTATGAAGGAAGGAAATATTGATACATGCCACAATGTGGGTGAACCTCAGAAATGTTATGCTTAGAGACGAAGGCCAGACACAAAGACTACATACACATCATTTGACTCCAGTTGTGTGAAATATCCACATACAGCAAAACCTAAGAGACAGAATACAGACTTGTGGTTGCCCAGACTGGGCTGGGGGCAGGAAGTCACAGCAAAGAGGCATGAAATGTCCTTTGGCAGTGATGGGGCTATTCTAAAACTGGATTATGGTCTTGGTTGCTCAGTCATGTAAATGTACTAAAGCTCACTGAATTGCACACTTAAAAACTGATGAAGTTTGCAGTCAGTAAATTATACCACAATGAATCTGCAAAGTATCTCAGACCAGGCAAAGGAAGAAGGCTGAGTGAGTCACCTTTCTGTTCGCTGGGAAGGTCACCCAAGTCCCCTCTCTCCATGCTCTGAGCTTGCACTGGCTGTATTGGGCTTCTCTACTTTCCTGACTTCTTACACCCCAATTCAGGTCTTTGGCAGCAAAACTCACCTGGTGGAAATAATGTAATAGTTATAAATACTTTAGATCCTCGGGGAGCTTTGGCAGTTCTCTGGTATGGCACCAGTGACCTAGGACAAGGAAAATTCTATTCCTAGGCAACAGTTTGGAAACAGCTTTGCTGCAAGGCATTCTCAATAGTAGCTGTCTCTTTCCTGACACAGTTTGGACCCTTAACACTTCCAGGCTCTCCTGAAAGCTAATTCCTACAAGCCAATTACAGCCAGCACCCCAGAAAAACAGGATGCTGTAACTAATTCAAACTAAAGCAAGGGAACCTGATTTCAGAACAGTGCCATGGTCTCAGCATGAGCTGCATAATAAAACCACCTGGGAAGCTTTTAAAAGTACTGTAATCTGTGCACCTCCCACAGAGATTTGGATTTAATGGGTCCAGAATGTGGCCTGGGCAATGGTATTTTATTTTTGAACTCCCAGATGATTCTACTGTGCATCCAGGGCTGAGAATCACCAGCATCAGAGACAGAAAGGTGTCAGAACAAGGTCTTCCACTAGCGACTCACTCAAGCCTAAAGATGGACTTCTCCCCAACAAGAGCCTTCTTCGGTGAATGAGAGGTAACTGGACAAAGTCAGCTCAATGCTAGATTTTAAGCTGTTACATTTGCAGTGTAGATGCTGCCACTTTATCCCAATGTATCCCTAGTGAGTTCGTGTGGACTGTTTTTATCTGTACATCCTCTATCATAACATTCAAAACAAGATTGAATGTTAATAATACAATTGGTAGTGGAGCAGCTGAAAGAGAAAGGTGGTCTTTATTACCTAAAACTATCAAGTAGTTTTCTCTATTCCAGGGAGACCAAGAATGAAACCAATGAGCAACCAGGACAACAGTAACATAGTAGTAACTATTAAGGACAATAACCAAGCATTAACCTCAGACCTGAGTGATCATGAGACTTTACAACAGAGTTCGCTTTTGACTTGAGTGAGCAGAAAATGCTTGGAGCTTGAGACAGAACTCAAGTGGGGTCTGCAAGACTGATAGAATTTGAACTGGGGGCGGGAAGGAACAGTACAAATAACCACCACCAACAATTGCATTAGCATTTACCATAAACCAGGCACTCTTGTTTCAAGCATCATTTTAATTAAACCTCACAATCACTTTATGATCCTCATTTTGTAGATGCGGAAATGGGAGCCCAAGTTCACAGTCACAAAGCAGGATTCAGATACAGGTAACCTGACTCCAGAATCTAGGTCCCCCAATCAAGGCTGAGAGACAGAAAGAACCTATCACTTATGTGATGCCATGCTTGGAATCCAGCACATGCCACAGATGTGCTCTGGTCACCAGGGTTTAGAAGGGACAAATTTGGGTCATCCATGTGGTTCTGATGAGAAAAGCCAGAAAGGGGATCCCCAATCCTAAGCACCTGCAAGGAGCACTGAACCAGAGGCTCACTCATGTGGGACTTCCTTTTGCAGACACACCAGATGAGAAAAGCATCTGAATTGGTGAAGCACAAGAGATTCCCCTGGAGTGGGGTTTCACCAGAGACTTGGGCAAGTGCTGAGACCGGGCTGGAAGTAAAGCACTGAGCATATCCAGGTTCTGCCATCCTGGACCCTGCATGATGGTGTGATGGGAAGAAGAGGTGGGAAGGCAGAGACTGAAGAAAGAGCACACAAGAAATTCACAGAGACAGTGGAAGTGAAGGCAATAGCCTAGCATGCCTGCCTTAGAAGAATTATATTTTCTTTTAAAGATTTATTTATTTATTCATACAGAACTAGGGTACAAACCAGAGGTGCAGAGGCAGTGACAGGATTCACCAGAGATAGAGTGGAGAGAACAGGAAGGTCAATAAGATGCACTGCTAAGGGGAGAAGCAGGTGGGTCAGGAGAGGTCTGGCACACCATGTGGATCACCTCCTGGGCTGGAGATCAAACTCGCACTGACACATATGCAGCGAACTTGCAGTGGCTTGCAGTGCTGCATCCTAACCCATTGCGCCACCAGGGAGGGCCCAGCAGAATTATATTTTTCAAAATGCCTGGTTAAAAAGTAACCAGGGGCTGCAACAAGTTAAAGCACTATGAAGCTCTCAGAAGCCACTGCAGCATGAGTTCAATCCCAGGCCAGGGAGGTAACCCACATAGCGTGGCAGACCTCTCCTGACATGCCCACTGCTCCCCTCAGTAGTGTACTTCAGTAGATCTGCCTGTTCTGTTCTCCCCTCTGTCTCTGGTGAATCCTCTCACCCACCACACCTCTGGCCTGTACCCCAGATCTGTAACTATAAATAAATAAAATCTTTAAAAAAAATTTTTTTAAATAACCAGAAGATGGCCTCTCTGGTGGTGCAGCGGGTTAAAGCACAGCACTAAGAAGCTTAAGCCACTTCCGCAGGAGTTCGATCCCCACCTGCCCCCGAGGAGATCTACATGGTGTGACAGACCTCTCCTGACCCGCCCGCTGCTCCCCTCAGCAGTGTACTTCATCTATCTGCCTGTTCTGCTCCCCACTCTGTCTCTGGTGAATCCTCTCACCCTCCGCATCTCTGGCCTGTACCACAGTTCTGTATGAATAAATAAATAAATCTTTTTTAAAAAAATAACCAGAAGATTTTAGGTACCAGGGTTTTAATCCTAGGAGCATCCCCACATACGGGTCTATAACAGACACACAGGACGTCACAATCTTGTTGGATAGGGAATACATAGGAAAGAGGGGGAAAAACTGAACTTATGAGTAACCTCAAATCACTGGAACCCAATTAGCAGCAGTCTCAATGAAAGACAGGAAAGCAGGAAAGGAAGTGTGGAGGAAATGGGGGAGAAAGAAAGAAGGCAAAGCAAATTGCCATAAGAAATTCATTTAGGGTGACATTAAAATGGAATCACCACCATCTGCTTTGGAGTCACCCTTAATAACAAAGCAGACTCTGAAGAGGGGGTGGGAGAATCTGAACCCCCACAAAGGTATCAGTGGAACTGTGGACCCTGAGGCCTGAAGACCACTGGACTGGACATTGCTTAAGGTCAGTCTATGTGTTCATCACCCTCACCCCGACCTGCGGTAACATCTCCCAACACCACAATGCATGAGATACACTCACACTCAGATTGTGGCCCAAGAAAGGGTTAAGTCCTGAGCTAATTAATAGATAAAGATGGAAATCTATTCATACATAGGAACTTTGGCTCAACTCAAGTCCCAATTCTACATCTCCTCTCTGTGAGAGTCTGGCAAGTTACTTAAACCCACTGTTCATAGGTCCCTCATCTGTAAAATGCTCCCAAGATTGTTGTGGGTGGCGGGTTTGAGCAGGACCCTCATCTTATTGACCTCAGCTGCCGTTCATTTGCTAATTTTCCAGACAATCTAGGATTTTTCAAACGCTAGCCCTACTTACATATCAAAAATTGAATGTCTCTCCTAACTTACCTAACAGAAAAAAAGTCCTTAAGTATTTCATCTGCTTGCTCTTCTTACTCATTCCTCAGAACTCATTTTCCTGACATCAAGTTTTGGGACATCCTTTTCTCTCTATGAAAGAGAAAGAGAGAATTTTATACCTAGTTCTTGTAAATTCATACTCATCCTTCAACCACCTGCTCAAGCATCACCTCTCTATAAAACCTTCCTAGATCCCACACCTGGTCCTAACCTCACCCATACCTGCCATCTCTGGCTGAACTGAAACCTAAAAGAACTTCCCAATTCTGACATCCACAAATTATGATGATTGAACTGGGGGCTTTCCCCACCAGAGGATGGGTTCCCCCCAGAGGAGATGCTAAATTTTTGTAACCCCAGCACTTAATATCATGTCTTGTATGTTGCAAGCACTCCATAATTAAATATATGACACATGAAATTATGAAACTTATTTTTTAAAGTATTACAACTTATGCTATTGTTCTATTCTTTTCAAAGGCCAATTTAAGCCACAGAGATAAATAACCACACTAGGTTAGTTTGTTTTCATCTAAATCAGAATTGTTCAGTTTGATCCTCTAATTTATTCATTAGATTTGGCTTTGCATCCACTCTTATAAAAGGAAGGTTTGCCACCATCAAGGTGTTAAGAAGACTATCTCTGACTTTAAAGGCAATTTCAGCTGGTGTCATAAATTCTACAAAAAGAACACTTCCAACACCTCAGCACCCCTGACAGAAGCTCCCAAGGAGCTGACCTCCTGGTTGACTGGAAGATTCTTCTTGAGACTATCTCTTGGTGCCTGTCTTTTTACCATTATGTTGCTACAGTAATAAAAGCCACATTTCTACACCTGAACACTAGCCAAAAGTTGACTTGCTACCCAACTCCAAATAGCCCCCATTGTGAATCACTGCCCATTCCCTCTTCCTGCCATTTCCCAAGCCTGAGTTTACCTGTCATTCATTCATTCTATTCAACTGCTACTATTTACTGAGTGATTCTATGTGTTAGATGCCCTATTAAAGTTTCTTTGTACACACTATTATTCTAAATCCCTACAAAACTATGATATAGATACTACAACTATTCTTATTTTATACAAACAACCTGATGTTATCATACTATAGTTTCAAACTACATGATCTGTGTCAAACTAGACAATGTAGTTACAAACAACAGTTTCACATAGTTCCCTGTAGATGAGGTATTTGCTCCCAGCTTATAGATGAGAAAACCAAGGCTTAGACATAAGACTTCCATGGCTAAATCCAAATCATTTAAAGCACTACATGGCTCAGGTTTCTTTAGCTCTCTAGACCGTGAGCTCTGCGCTGCAGCTGTCTCATCAACACAGACAAAATGACGGCAGCACTGAGAGACCAGCCCTTGACACACAGTCAAGCCTCACCAACATATTCATGGTCTTTGCAGTCACATGAACCACAACTGCAATTTTTAATTTAGTTAGTTTGACTTGATTTTTTTTTTTTAAGATTTATTTATGCTTACAGAACTGGGGTATAGGACAGAGGTACAGGGGGTGAGAGGATTCACCATAGACAGAGTGAGGAACAGAACAGGCAGATGTACTGAAATACACTGCTGAGGGGAGCAGC
>NW_004567125.1:10887112-10893432 GCF_000260355.1 Condylura cristata | reverse complement strand
GCCACCACGGAGGGCCCCTTGACTTGATTTTTAACTGTTCTTTGCAACCAGAAGAGTCCTACCTGATACAAAATGAACAACACAAAGAAAGATGATAAAGCTATGTGAGTGGCTTTTTAAAAAATCAGTACCAAAGCTTATTCATCCAAGTGAAGACAGTTCCTTTCAAAGTAGTGATTATATGGGAAACAAAGTTGCCAGTAAGTAAACAACAGAAGGGAGAAAAATTGTGTATTCATAAATTATAAAACGTTATAGATTTATTTTTTATGGAAGTAACATTGGTTTATAACATTATATGGGCTTCTGGAAGTTCCCAAGACATACAGTGTTATTAATCAATTTTTGAATATACTATATTACATACATTCTAGGTCACCGAAAGTCTAATTTCATCCATCACCATATATGCCTTTTCCACGATTTCTCCACACCACCTAACTTACAGTTTTAATCGAGTACTGACCAGTTTTTTGGAATGAATAAGGTATACTATTTGCAAGCATAGTTGCTTCATATTGTGAAAGGAAGTAGCTTAAGAAGCAAGAATGAAAAATGTTTGCTTTTACTCCTATTCAAACCTCATCACTCTGTCAATGAGCAAAAGGGAAGTCCATTCTGGATATCAGAATATAATCAGTGAGTAATGCCCCACCCTTGAAGACTAGTAGATAAAATACCAATTCTAGGCAAAATCAGACCTGCAGCCCCCAGACAAATCATATGCCAGAATCTACCTTTGGCCTCAGATTCTCCTATTCCCAACTTTGACTAGGCTGAGAGTCAGTGGATTCTCCCCTGAGACAAGGTCAGTCGTTCAGCTGAGGAGGTTCGTTTCCATACCCGTGTCATGACCACGGTCATCATCGCTGCTCAAACTATTACACCAGCAGAATTGAGTCACAAGAGCATGCTTACAACAAGCTATGAAATGGGGGATAGTTACAAAGAGTCTTCCTACTTTAGAGCTCAGTGGTTTCCCTTCCTGTGAGTAAAGTAATACTTACGGCTATTATGCAACTATAGAGAGATCAGATTAGTACCAGAAGAATTTCCTGGGCTTACAGAGAAAAGAGAGACTTTAAAAGGGAAGGCCTTCAGAATTCAAATCTGAGACTGTGACTCAAAACTCACTGTGACCGCCATCAACAGAGCTAAGAAGATGAGGGAGAAACTGTCATTTGTCCGTTACTGAGGGTTCTCTTCAGCACTGAACTTGGACTCCACATGTTGTTGATCTTTCACGTGTACCTAACTACCCGTGAAAATAAAAACCTAACTTCCATTTAGCTAACATCTTTTTAGTTTTTTAGCTTATATAACACACATAAAGTGGGGCCAGCTGTAGAGAGGCATTGACTCTAAAGAAAGAACAAACTGGCCTTCAAAGACATCTGAAAAGAAATGGAAATCATTTCTGCAATTTCTTTAAAAGGCACCAAAGAAGCATTCCATTCAAAATGATCATAAAACTTCTCAAGAGCTCTTTCCTCATCCCCTTCCTGCTCTCACGGAGCACTGGTATGTGACCAAGTTCAGGCACCACACTCCTCAAATGCCTCTTCTGAATCTTCTGAATCTTGTTTCCCTCCAGTTCTTCTCTGCCATGGCTGACATAGCTCAATTGTTCAGTTCTAACCCTTTCTCATTTTGCCACTCCACAGAACAAAGGCAGCTGTCCATCAAGAAGCCCCTTCATCTCAGAAGGCTTTCAGAGAAAGAAAGATTCTGACTACGTGTTACTCTTTTTTTTTTTTCCTCCTCCTATGTGTTCATCAAATTATAAACATACATGAGTTCCAGTAAAAATGATTCCAAAGTGATTCTTTCAGGGAAGGAATCAGTGAAAATAAGTCAGAGATGGGTGGGAGTAGGAAGGAGGGATGAGAAGAAGAGAGGGCGGGAACTTAAGGGCATCTGCCTGCTAGCAGAGGTTGGCACCTTACCTAGCATCGTTTTGTTAATCTTTGCCCTTCACATCTGGGAAATGGGTACCCATGGGCCGGGGGATGCAAAAGAGACAGAGGGCTTCTGCAGCTCCTGCCCAAGAAAAGTAGTCAACAAAAGGTAGCTCCTCCTCCCCCTCTTTAGTCCCCCTCCTGCCAGAACTGGAGGAGCACTTCTTTTTTTTTTTTTTTTAAGATTTATTTATTCGTACAGAACTGGGGTACAGGCCAGAGATGCGGAGGGTGAGAGGATTCACCAGAGACAGAGTGGGGAGCAGAACAGGCAGATCGATGAAGCACACTGCTGAGGGGAGCAGCGGGGAGGGTCAGGAGAGGGCTACGGCGCCATGTGGTCACCTTCGGGGCAGGTGGGGATGGAACTCGTGCAGAAGTGGCTTAAGATTCTTTGTGCTGTGCTTTATCCCGCTGCGCCACCAGGGAGGGCCAGGAGCACTTCTTTTTAATGAAGATGTGCCATCTACCTTGGTTCACTAGAGTCTACTAGTTAGCATATCACTGAGTAGAGAGAGAGAGAGAAGCAGCTCAGAAGAGATCTTTTTGAAAGATAACTGAAGTGCTCTCTTTATTAGAATCCATGCTAGATAACCAGCTACAAACCTAATTTCCCTTGGTCTTCCCTAAGGAAGGACACACGAACTCAAATAGGTGGGTTGTCCATGGAGTTCACAAGTCCTGGATAATCCTTCCTTTATATGCAAGTTTTCCCTCAGATTATCTGCACTATCATCAACCACAGCACGAAAAAGGAGGTCACAAAAATGAAAGTCCTATACCAAGCAAGATTTGGGCTGTCCCCACACTGGTAAGAAATTAAGAGCTCCAAGTGAGCACGTGCCCAAATAATAAGATTTAAACTTGACTTTGAAGCAAATAAGCATAACACCTTCAGACATTTTCCACTGACCTCTCCTTTGGTTTTCGCCACATTTTTTCTTAACAAGCAGCTCATCCACATGTGGCTAGAGAGGAAAATACCTTTCAAACCAGAGAAAACCAAGAGACGTGTGCAGGATAGAAGGCTCAGTCATGGAAACCCCACACTCTAGATGGAATTTCACAAGCAGGACAGACAGGCATCACCAAACAGCATCCAGTGTCCTGGCTATGGCTCCTAATTCTCTAATAGGATTCTATCTGTGACTCAAGGGAAAACCTGGAAATGGTATACATTCACCAAACATGAAGGTATTTCCAAAGAATTCCAGAACGCGATTCCCAGGACAAGCACCTGCACTTTACTTATAATGTCTACCCACCTTCAAGGGCACATTCTAGACAGTTCCTGTGCAATGATCAGCCACATTAAATATTACTTTACTTAATGAAGATGTGCCATCTTAATGAAGATGTGCCATCTACCTTGGTTCACAAGAGTCTACTAGTTAGCATATCACTGAGTAGAGAGAGAGAGAGAAGCAGCTCAGAAGAGATCTTTTTACTTTAATGTCTACCCACCTTCAAGGGCACATTCTAGACACTTTCTGTGCAATGATCAGCCACATTAAATATCTCAAGAATAATCAGGGAGAAGGGGAGGAATGAGAACAAATCGGAGAGAGAACACCAGGGTCTACGTGGTAGACCATGGGTTCTTTTGTGGTGGCCATACTGTGGCAACAACACCTGCAGAGTGGCATCCATACTTCTAGAATGCAAATAATGCTATAAACCAATATTAATTCAATAAAAAATAGTTTTAACAAAGAATAACTGGACTGGATGTTACGATGCTCCAGAAAACTATAGATTTTTCCCCATACATAAAAATTTAGTTCCTTAGATCACATGTCCAGAATCAAGTGTCTACCTAAGCCTTCTGACACCACTGAAAATTAATTTTCCTCTAATTTAAGCTTGGATCTTTACCATCTACTCAGAGATCAGGGCATTAAGGTGGGCCAGTCTGAAGAGGTAAGTAGGAAGGAAATATCCAGAGATAACACAGATCCTGACAACTATGTCGGCTAGCTTCCTACCTATTTGTTCAATATTTACCAGAACACTGGCATATAAAATATCCATGCAGCAAGAAAAATGAAGAATGTAAACATAGCTAATACACTTTGCTTTTTAAAACTTAGCAAGATACGTACACCAAAAAAACTAATAATCATACTATACAAAATGGAAAGCATTAACTACCCTAAGAGGGTCTAGATAAAGTGCCAAATTCAGGTGCATTAAGAGAAGGCTGAAATTAGTGCTGGTGGAAAGAGGTCAAGAATAGTTTCCCAGAGACAACTGCATTGCAGAAGGAGAGGTGGGGTTTGGACCTGAAGATGAAAGGAAAGTGTACCCAGTCAGAAGGAATGACCTAAGCAACGGGTCTGAGGCAGAACAAGGGAGATGAGGCATTTTTTCATTCTGACTGGAAAAATAGGCTGCAAAGTACATAATGGAAGGGGGAGGAAGGGAAATAAGTTAGAGCTATTGCATTGATGGTCTTCAGTAACAATTTGTAAAATATTTTGTGAAAAAAATGAAGAGCCATTGAAGGCTTCTAAGCTGGGAGTGGTATGGAGAGACTTCAGAGGGATTAATGGACAAGGTAGATAGGCGAATGCAGTGAGAGGCAAAAAGGCTGATCAGGACAGAAACACAATGATGTGGATAAAAGGGCAAGAACTGGGTGTCAGAAAGGGCTGGAGAGCAGCCAGGTAGACCAGCAAAATGCTATTCACTTGGGGGTCCACGGGATTTGGTCTTTGGAGGTCATGTGGTACAAGGACATCAAACATCATCCCAAAATGTATCTTCTGGACATCTAAGGAGACAATATGATTAACAGGAAGGAACTAAGAAGGTGAGGAAGCCTGTGGAACACCTACGTGCTAGACATCATCTAGAACGCAGGGCTGGTACCAGGATAACACAACTGGACAAATCTGAAAGTTCTGTTCAGTCCTCCTCTAACTGTGTGTCTCGGTGTTTGCCATCGGTGACCTTTTCTCCTTGGGATTCTCCTCTCTGGTTTCTCGACCTTATTCTTCCCTTGTTTTCCTATTCCACCCTACATCCTCCGGGCTCCTTTACTGCTACTTTTCTCTCAGTTTCCCCAGAGCTCCAGACTTGTTCCTCTTCTCAGTCTACAGCTTGTCCCTGAAAGTTTTGTCTTTTACATGTTGCTTAGCTACCCCTCCACACAGATGGCCTCAGTAGAAAGCAGCAACTAAGAACACAGACTGTGGAATCAGCCTGAGCTCAAATCACCACCTGCTGAATGGACAAGTTCTACAGCTTCACCTTTCTCATCTTTAAAATGTGATTGGATAGTTGTTGCAAGAACTTAACATGAAGAGTAGTACAGAAGCTGGTCCTCAGAAATGGCCATACCACATCAACAATAATCTAGATCTCTCTCCTGATGACCAGACCCGTAGGGCCAGTCGTCACGTGGACAGGATCCTCTGAAGTCCCCAAAGTGAGCTAGCTCACCATCTTTCTTACTTCTCACAACCCTGCCCCTCCCTTGTGTTATAAACATTCAGCCAATCTTCCAAAAAGCCTGAGAATCAACCCACATTTCTCCCACTCCCCATGATCCAAGATCCATCTGTCATCAAATCCTATAAGTTAAAATTCCAAAAGACTCAATCCAGGACAACAGGCCCTCATTACCTCACTCCCCTTCCAAACTCATCTCCCACCATTCCCTCTGTTCCAGATATGCTCATACATTTTACTTCAGCTTCACAAAGGTACAATCATCATAAAATTCATGTAGCTTGAGCTACACTTCAAGATTTTTATTTTTATGCATTAAAAAATTTTTATGATTTAGTCCAAGACTCTGAAACAAGAACAGTTTTTTGTTTTATATTTATCTTTTAAAGCTAATGGGTGATTTTATTTTCTCCTAGAGAACAGTCTATCAGTGTTCTCTGGTTAACTTCTTGCTCCCTACCAAATCAGGAACCTGATAAAATCAGCAAAGTTAAAGGCTGACAGAAGTTTCAGTTTGCAAATATGACTAGATTCTTTAATTCAGATATCAAAGGAACGTAGAAGCTAATGATTTTCTCTCATTGTCACATGGAATGTTGGGGTGGGGACACTATATCATAAATTCCAAGGGGAAAGATTTTAAAATTACATTTTTAAGTGCATCCTTTTAATTCAAATATGACAGTTTCAACAAAGAGGGTTTGAGAGAATTATTTCCCAGTTATTACAGCGAGCCACAAGACTAATCTTTGAAGCTTGCCAGCAGCTTCAGCTTATAAAGGCTCTTGCTGTTTTCATGACACTGTACTGCAGTGTCCTAGACCTTTGATGAGAGGTTCCTTCCCAGGCTGAGAGAATGAACCATAAATAATTACAAAGCACAAAAAAAAAAAAAAAAAAAAAAAAAAA
>NW_004567125.1:10877620-10887012 GCF_000260355.1 Condylura cristata | reverse complement strand
TCAGAGATCAATGACTTAGACAATGCTGCCACCCATTGGTCAAACCCAGAAGTACAACTTTCCACTGAGTTTAAAGTGATTTATAGCACATCCTCGTGGATTTGGAACCGACAGTGGTCCATTATACGGGTTTGCTTCAACAGTAAGTTTTTTATATCTACGACACAACCACAATTACAGCAATCCTGTGAGCAGGCGCCCCTGCAGAAAGTGAGCTTCTGGGACTGTAGAGCAGGAAATGAGTTCAGGCCCTAGAAGAGAAAAAGAGAGAAGAAAGCCTGTGCCAGGTGCCCTGATGAGAAACAGAGCTAGAGAAAGTAACAGATAACAGCACCGGAAGGCTGAGTGCCTCCCAGACACCGCACACAGGTACATAAGGAATCTAACAATCCCACAGCCCTACAAGACTCATTTTTGTGCCCCTTATTAGCACAGGAAGCCAACAGCTCAGACCCTGGCGCTGGCCTTGAAGTCTAAACTGTGTCCTGATGCCAGTCTATTCTCACTCCACCAAACTGGAGACACTTTAGCCTCACGTCTCCAATGTGTGTGGTGCAGACGCTGAGTCTAAGCCAGTTTTCTCATTTTGAGCTCCTGCTGGTTATTAAGTTAAGTAAGTCAGCGTTTTAGGTTTAAAGTTAAAGTGCTGAAGCCAGGGGTGCACACTGTGGGGGGTCAGGTATACAGCAGGGGCTCTTCTTCTCTCTTTTCTACCTTCTCTCTCTCTCTCTTCTAAACTCCTCTGCCTAACTACACAGTTAATAGTTCAAATCTGTGCTGCCCACTTCAACAGCCACTCACTATAGTGACTGCTGAGCATTTGAAATGTAGCTAGCCCAAACTGATATGTACTGCACATGTAAAATACACACCAGGTTGCTAAGTCTTCACAAAAATAAAAATATCAAATAAGTCACTGAAGGTCTTTATATCAATGTTACAGTGACATGATGAAAATTTGAATATACCAAGTTAAATTGGGTATTTATTAACTTCAGCTGTTCCTTTTTACTTTTTTAAGATTTAGTTAGTTAGTTATTGTGTAGAAGAACCCGGGTCTAAACCAGAGGTGCAGGAAGCGGGAAGATTAACCAGAGATGGTGTAGGGAGCAGAACAGACAGATCTACTGAAACACACTGCTGAGGGGGCAGCAGGAAGACAGGAGAGGTCTGCTGCGCCTGGGGGTCAGCTCCCTCCCAGGCTGGGGGTCACCTCCCTCCCTGGTGGGGGATCAAACTCAGGCGATCACTTTGGTAGTGCTGAGACTTAACCGCTAGGCCACCAGGGCCTTCTTTTTACTTCTTAATGGAAATCTTTAAATTACATAGTCTATAGCACTTTGTTTTTATCGGATAGTGCTGGTTTAAAGACAGGCAAACATGTTCTGGTAAACAAAGGCATGTCATTACATTAATTACAACACCACAGACATATAATCAGAATCTATTTCTTCCTCCCCTGAGAGGTTCGATTAAGATAGCTACAATATTAACCAGGAGCTTCAATTGCGAAGGAACTAATGAAGCCTAGTTTTCTTTGAGTATATTGAGTGACTTACTTGTTCACGACTTATCCCAAAGTTTTTCTCTGTAGATTACATTATTAATAGTGTGATTTAGGCCCTCCCTGGTGGCACAGTGGGTTAAAGCACAGCACTGAGAAGCTAAGGCCACTTTCGCATGAGCTCTATACCCGCCTGCCCCGGAGGTGACCACATGGCGTGGCAGACCTCTCCTGACGGTCCCACTGCTCCCCTCAGCAGTGTGCTTTCTAGATCTGCCTGTTCTGCTCCCCACTCTGTCTCTGGTGAAGCCTCTCGCTGCCCCTGAGCCTCTGGCCTGTACCCCAGTTCTGAATGCACAAATAAATAAATCTTTAAAAAATAATAATTATAATAGTGTGATTTATATGCTAAAAACACATGGTCTATCAGGGTCAACAAAGAACTTCCCTTTGTATGTTAAAGAAAGTAGAGGGCCCTCTCTGGTGGCACAGAGGGTTAAAGTACTAAGAAGCTAAATCCACCTCAGCATGAGTTCCATCCCCACCCCAGAGGTGATCCATATGGCTCAGCAGACCTCTCCTGACCAACCCGCTGCTCCCCTCAGCAGTGCACTTCGTCATTCTGTCTGTTCTGCTCCCCACTCTGTATCTGGTGAATCCTCTCACCACCTCTGCACCTCAGGCCTGTACCCCAGTTCTGTCTGTATGCATAAATAAATAAAAATCTTAAAAAAAAAATAGAGCCATTTCTGCTTCCCTCAGAGGTGTATTCCTATGGCTATGAAATCAGGCCTACTTAATTCAACGCCTTTAATCTAGGTGGAAATGGCACTGGAAGCTAAAGGTGGTCACTCCCCAATAAAGCAGGGTCCTGGCATTAATGGGGCCTAGGATCAGGACACTTCAGCAAGGGTGAGTGCCAGCAGATTTGCCTCTGGTCTGCTCAAGAATGTGAGAGGCTCCTTTTGCCTGGGGGGTCAGGTTTTATGTCAATCATGATGCTGAATTTCCAGACAGGAGGCGGGTGGACTAATTAATTGACTTCTCAAGTTCACCTTCAAAACCAGACTGTGAGCCTTAGCTCCCCACAGAAGGGAAAACACCCAGGTTAAGTTGAAGTAAAAAACCCCCTTGGCCTGAGGTCTCCCAGGAACCCACTCGAACAACACACAGACACACTCCACAGCTGTCTTCTGCCAGTTCTTCTCAATTTTCTCTGCTATGTGCGATATTTTCCATGGATGAGACCAGAGATGTTCAGTTGTAAATGATAGTCAGATGTTTAAACAATTTTGTTGCTGAAACATGATAATTTCCAGAAGCCCCCTTTTCTGTACACAGTTTCTTTTGGTGAGACCCACCACAAAGAAAATGAGTTGTACAAGAAGAATGGCAGAAGACCTGGAAATTCACCAGGAAACTGGACTACAGCATGTCTCAAACAAAACCAAAAATCATTAATGGGAAACAGGCTAGTTTTTAAGGGTCATGGAAAGAATATACACTGGGCCCTCAGCACTGGCAGTGTTTCAAAGTCAGCAACCTCCAACTTGTCAGGGAGGACTGTGGTTAATGCTGTGAAAGACATGTGCTGAAAGGTTTCTAGTTGCCCTTAAATTCCTGAATTTCTAGTCAGGATATGATACCACACATGTGCAAAACAGAAAAGTCTGCTAAACTGTGAGTTCTGCTGTAAGCCCAACATAGAAAACCTCAACTTACTAAAATCAGTATGTTTGAAGATAATCATTTGTATTTAACAAAAGGTTTACATTTAAAATATTTTAAATAAAATGTTTCCTAGTCACCTACTAGGTTAAATCACTTGAAATTATCAATATTTGACTGGTTTGGACCAAATAATTCCAAAATCCTGGCAATTTCATGTAGTTCAAACCATCTATTTCATTAGCATAGGTGCTAGAAAAATTAAGAGAATTAAGACTCCGACGAATTTCACGGTGGCAGAAACACTTTCCAAAGTATAATTCAAAGCCAACAGGAAAATATTTTGTTCAACATTTTCAAGTTTGATCCACATAATTTTTCAGTAAGATATCTAAAACCTATTTTAACTTGAGTGTCAAAAGATATAAGTAGAGATAGCTGAGAATTTTGTTAATAAATTTGCTAGTGCATAAAGTAATAGTAATACACTTGCTCATTACATATATGTTTTCACATTTCAGAGCAGCTTTAAATGAAATGAAGCAAATTGATCATGAAGATGAGGCAAAGATGGGAGAGAGGAAGAGAAAAAAAGGAAAGATGGACTAATATCGATCATCAGAATTCACACATCCAAGTGAGGATTCACCGATGTCCCATGAGAAGCTCTACCCCTGCCCTCATGACAGAACCTCATTGCTCAGAATATTCATGGGATTCCTCTTGGTTCTGCCTTCATATGACATAAGAAAACCAGAATATTATTTCATGGTCACATTTCCCTTCTCCTCTTCCTTCTCTCTCTTAAACTGCAAACTGATGTTAATCAGCTATTAACCTGTTTCACGAACTTAGATCCAAATGACTTGGGGTAATTTGCTAAAATAAAGACATAAATTTTTCAGACCCATAGAACGTACACCACAAAGAGTAAACTATGAACTTCAGTGATAATGACATGTCGATGCAGATTCATCAATTATAACAAATAACCACTCTGGAGTGGGGAGGCTGTGTGTGCAGAGGAAAGTTTATGGTACATCTCTACACTTCAATTTTGCTATGAACCTAAAACCTCTCTTAAAAAATTAAAACACTAATTTTAAAAGGTACATACATACATAGGAATAAAATTAAAATTGCTTTTGCAAAAGGGGAAATTTGTCTACCTAGATACTAACCAAGAATGCCAGGAACATTACCAGACTTACTCTTTTTTGCCTACTTATCCCTCTATTAGTACCATCTGCCTTCTGAGAAAAAATACCAGGTCTGTTACCTTTAAAGCAAGGTAATTCAGAATGAGGTGATGGTGAATGCCCCAATCCCACTAACAGTAAGTTCAGAATTTTCCTTTACTCTTTCTGCATGTTGTACATGTTAACGTACCTGGAATGTTCAGGATGTGTCCAGGATTCGTGATGTAATTTCTCTGGATGAAGTTAAGAGGAAGCCATCATGGGCATGTAGCAAGCATATATTAACAAGCAGGGGACAGGTTTTTCATAGAAAGGGTAGAGAAAGTGTTAGAGAAGATGAGGGGAGAAGGGACCCCTTGTACACTGTTGTGGGAGAGTAAATTGTTACAACCATTATGGAAAGCTGTATAGAGATTCCTGAAAAATTAAAAATAGAAATTCCATATTTTAAAAAAAAAAAAGAAATATTTAAGGTGACTGATTAAAAAAAGAAGAAGAAGAAAGGGTAGAGAAGTTGTCAGAGGAACAGTGAGGACCAAAGGCTGGCTCTCATAGTCAACTCAATGGCAGAAGGTAGAGTTTTCTAGACACTACCCCTAAGTATTTAGACTGACGGAAAAATGGAATGAGCAGAGTTAAAAAAGGGAGAGTTTAAAAGCTGCTGGGGCTTTTGCAGTTAAACTGCTGGTGAGGAGGTGCATCTGTAGAGAAACTACCAGTTTGCCACGTGTGGCTTCAGCTTGAACCTCAGTTTCTGCTCAGCACATGCTATCTGGGGCAGGCTAAATGGCATCTGGTCACAGTCAGCTTATATATATTTTCTCTCTCTCTCTGCCTCTTAGGGCTCCCTTTTCTCACTTCCTATGTAAGTAAATCTTGGTACTGTTTCTCACCAGGTCTCTTTGGGGTCATGTCTTGCCATCTTATGCATGCTGAGGAAGACCTACCAATGGGGTCAACCAGGTTCTCTCCCAGGTTTGCTCTGATTGGCTGTTAGCTAATCTTCTTCAGTTTTTTTTTTTTTTTTAATCTTCAACAATTGCACTGACCCATAAAATGAAAGTATTTCTTATGCCCATGTCCAGGCAAGTGAGTTGTTTCTGAAAGTTGGCAAATAAGGGGCATACAGTCATGTGTCATTTAATGAAAGGGATAGACTGTGAAATGCATCATTAGGTGATTTCCTCTGGTTCCAAGGTCAGAATGTATTCTTTTCTCTAAACAGTACTTCTCCATTTCATTGACATAGCAATTTAGATGGGGAGGGGGGGAGGTAGGCTTGAAAAGGAGGGGGGTAATCCATATGCCTTACTATAATATAATATTACTGTAATATACTGTAATATAAGGGCAATGTTTGTTACCACTTTACTAGACAATGGGAACTTTGGGACACCCAAGCATAATTATGCATACATGACTGACTGCACTTTAGAGTTAAAGAATAAAAGTGAGGGCTCCCATAACTGGCAGAAAGCAGGTCATTCAGGCTAGCCCATCTATCCCCATAATCTTGGAAAGACTTCCTGAAGGGATTGGCACCTCTGCCCCTGGCAAGTCCTGGTCCACACCAGGCTCAGTGCTCTGCCAGGCAGGCAGCAGACCTTGTATTGCCCTGGTTGCCAAGGCAACAGACTTTCCACAGCTGCCACCACTAACAGGCTGTCCATGCCTATGTGCGGTCATTTCCTGCCACTTCCCCTAGTTATAGAAACAGGAAAGTCTACCCAAAGAGCTCAGACCTCTCTAACAATCTGTCTTTCCTCCACCCATTAGGTGCTGTCATACACAAAGCCTGAAGCTGAGCGGTCAGTCTTGGAAGGGATTGGGCTGGGGCAGGGAACTGGAGGGAAATGAGAGCAACTTCTCACTTGCTTGTTAAATTCATGGATTCTTCTTTTAGGAGGGGCAAAGACCACCAGGCTAGGGTGCTCTGCACCAGGAGAACAAATTCAGGGAAACCCAAGGAAGTGAGAGTTCCCTGGCTAGAACTGGGGTGTATAAAGTCACACATTGCTGGATCCCTATAACCTGCTAGTATCTCAGCAGGCCACTGGAGGGAGCAGATCATCAACTCCAGGACTTTCATGGCCAGAGATAGAAAACTAAAAGAAAAATGACAAAGATGATGATGGTGGTGAGGAGGATGGCCCGTGGGAGGAGACATCACAGCAAGTAATATGAAAAGCTTTTTTGTATAGAATAAGAGATTTGAGATTGTAGGTGAACTAGGATTACGATAAGAAGAAAATGGTCTCCCTTCCACCTCAAGCCCTGCCCTGCCCCCACCCAATGAGGAAGAAATAATGTCAACAAAAAAGTGAATGCAATGAGGTGACTGGTATTGTGCCAGCCCCATTCTGCAAATCAGTGAAATCTATATCACAGCTAGGGTTCCAGGAAGAAAGAAAAGAAAAAGATGGTGGGAGATTGCAAAAAATGAAAGAATAGGAAAATATTTGAAAAGATGAGAAGAACACAAACAACTGAGCCAGTAAAAAAGCAGAAGAAAATCAAAGTTCCCTAAACTTCTGCTCTGTAAGTAAAATGACCATATTTTCTGGCTGACCATACATGAAGAAAAGCTGCTGTACTTATGGAAGAAGTGAAGGCTGGCTTAAATTAGTTCTGTCTTTAAAAGTCCAGAAGGGATGTTAGTCAGTCTTAGGTTTGATTCAATTCATAGATCCAAAAGCCTGAGGGTACATCAGGATGCCAGAATGACTAAGGAAGGAGTCTCACTCAATGAGCATTTGGTGCATTAGGTAGCCAGGAAGCTTCAGAACATAGTCTCAGAATACAGCTAATCTTTTATCAGAATTATTTTAGAGTCACCTGAGTTTTTTCAAGTGCACATAAAACATGAACTTTGCTTCTCAACTGTGCAGACCACCTTTATCTGAAATCATGCCCGTTCTCCAAAGAATGATTGTCTAATCCCTACTTATGCAACCTCTTTGTACTTTTCAAATCACTGTTACCCTTTCAACTTCTCTTGTGACAGCTTGACTAACTCAATATGCTCACATTCCATTCCACTGAAGTTGCTTCCCTCTGCTCATACCATTACATTCATTTTACCCCTTTTTCATTGAAGTTGTTGTAATTCTGAGCTTGCAGTATGGAGAGTTACTTTTCCAGTGACGTTCATGAAAGATCTCTCTTTCCATTATGAAGATATATCAGTGCTACTTACCCTCTTGCTCTCTTACAGAGCCAGTTTTATTATAATTCATTTTCACTTAAGCTGCTCTTTCAGTCAGTTCTCCAGTTGCCCCACAGGAATTTCTCCTGTTTTGTTCTGTTTTGTTAATTTTAAGAGCTTGGACCTGCCTTCATTAAGAGTCTAGCATCAAAAAAAAAAAAAAAAAAAAGAGTCTAGCATCTGGGCCTCCCTGGTGGTGCAAGAAGTTAAATCTCAGCACTAAGAAGCTCTCGGCAGTCACTGCAGCAGAGTTCAATCCTCAGGCTGGGAGCTGACCCACATGGCACAGCAAACCTCTCCTGAACTGCCCGCTGTTTCCCTCAGCAGTGTATTTCAGTCAGTCCACCTGTTCTGCTCCCCACTCTGTCTGTGGTGAATCCTTTCACCCCTGCACCTCTGGTCTACCCCAGCTCTTGTCTGCATAATTTTTTTTTAAGAGCTATCATCTGGTTCTTCCAAGAGTTCTGAAAGTATAGAGCAGAGCAAGGAGTGCAGAAAATGAAACTGAACAAACCTGGGGAATGACCCAATGGGTGGGCCCTCACTGTGTGTATATGCTGCAGGGCAAGCAATAAGCAGGCACAGAGTGAAACAACAGTAACAGGATTTATTTACAGGTTGGTAAGGGCCAGATGCTATTGATATCTGTCCTACTCCAGAGAGTCCACTAAACAGAGACTGAGGTCTAAGTCAAAGCCACACATGGCAATCTGAGGGCTTCTCTGCAGACACCCTTCTTTACCAGCAGTTTAACTTCCCAAAGCCTCAACTCCACCCCTATTCAAATCAGTCCCTGCTCAGGGGGTGGAGTTGGCAAAGTTCCCCCTACTACCACCAAGATGACTTGAGCACCACCCACTGAAGTTGTTTCTCACTGTTCCTCTTAAAGAAACAGCAGGCTGGATCTTTAATTTTTTAACTGAAGTCACAGTTGTATGGCTTCTGTTTCCTAACTCTTCCTTTCCTTTTCTCATTCTACTCATCCATCTTGCTGGTGTCTTAAGTCACTTGATACATTCGTATTTTGATGGATTAGATAGTGGACTTTCAAGTTACATGAGGGTACAGAAAAGGCTGTTAATCATTAGATATCAGAACCATTCATCTGAAGATCTCAGCATAACTCTTCCAACATGGATGAGTTGATAAGTGTTGTTCTTAGATTTCACTTTGCATCTGTCTAAATGGCTTTCTGTGTACTATGCCCTAAGGAGGAATGAATCAATTAGAAATCACCTTCCCTGACTCCTGTTCTTCTATCATTTCTTTTAATGTCAAATATTCTAGGCAGTCCCATTTACTCTTGAATCAGCATAGTCTGCGAGTTTGGAAAAGAGATCATTGGAGAACCAACAAGATGAATGAAACAAAATTGAAGTGAGAGCCTTCTCTCAAACACACCTGGTCAGGAGAAACAGCTCAGGGGAACAGAATGTCTAGAACTAGAAGGATGTGTGAAGGAAGAGTCAGCGTTCACAGGCAGGTCAGAACTCAACCTTCTAAGCAGAATGTAGGTGTGAAGGAGGCAGGACAGGTTGGAGATTACCAACATACCCTCCTAGTTTCAGACCCTATCTCTGGCATGGGTGATCAGGGTGACCCCAGGCAATGGGTGGCCCAAGGCAAGTTTCTCAGCCTCAATTTCCTTGTTTGTAAGAGGGAGACATAATGGTACCAACATTGTAAGAGTTGTTTTGAAGATCAAATGTAGTAATTATATATGTGTGTGTATATAAAACATATGTATCTTCCATATGAAGATCAAATGAAGTAATTATACACACACACAGATAGATAGATAGATAGATAGATAGAT
>NW_004567125.1:10876819-10877520 GCF_000260355.1 Condylura cristata | reverse complement strand
GATAGATAGATAGATAGATAGATAGATAGATAGATAGATAGATAGATAGATAGATAGATAGATAGATAAGTGTTTGGAATAGGACCTGGCATTCAGAAGTGTTAACTAAATAGGTATTAACTACTGTTTTTATAAAGCCATAATCCCAAACCACACTTTGCCACCGTGTGAATATCTCCAAAAGAATCATTCTTTGAGTAAGCAGAGTGGGGTGTACTTTTTTAAACATATCACTCCTTTCTTACTGTGGCTATACTTTGTGTCAAGATAATAATTTAGTAAATAAAGTTTTGCTTAAAACTCAGTAAAAGCATCAGACTTCTGTGTTCATTTCTACTACAGTGTGAGAATGAATATGAATCCTCACCCACTGATGATAGAATTTCCCAACTGTAATTCTGTGACCATATTAACAGCAGCAGCAGAGGAAGAAACATATGAGAAACTCCTCTGTTCCCTTCTCTCCTGCATAGCTCTCAACATCTACAATCTGATCCTAAGGCTATCCAGGAGACGTGAAAGAAACCCTGAGATCCACTAATTTAACTAAGCATTGCTCATGGGCACAACTCAAGTGACATCAACTTCCAAAAGTTTAAGGATAACAGGAAATATAAAGGGAGCAAGAGGTGGTGCTTTTGGAGGGAAATGGCAAGATGAAGGTGGCGCCCATTCTCCAAAGAATGATTGTCTAATCCCTA
>NW_004567125.1:10872234-10875148 GCF_000260355.1 Condylura cristata | reverse complement strand
AAAAAAAAAAAAGCAAAATGCCTTTACCATAAAAAATAAAATGAAACAGATTGTTGTACTGCATTCTTAATTACAATAGGCCTGGCAAAGTCTGAAGTCTTATTTTTTAATTTTCTAAGGCTGAGTCCCTTAAAGTGTAAAAAATAGATCTTGGCAAAAGAAATCTTGACAACAGATCATATATAAACATTTGGTACATGAGGTGGTGACATGTTTTTTAGATTTTACTAACAGTGGGCCCTCCCTGGTGGTGAATCGTGTTAAATCTCAGCACTATGAAGCTATCTGCAGGCACTGCAACATCGAATTCCATCCCCAGCCAGCCAGCTGACCCACATGGTGCGGCAGACCTCTCCTGTCTCACCCACTACTCCCTCAGTAGTGTATTTCAATCCATCTGCCTGTTCTCCTCTCTGTTCTATCTCTGGTGAATCCTCTCACCTACCACCCCGCCCCCCACCCCACACTTCTGGCCTGTACCACAACTCTTGCATACATACATAAATATTAAAAAAAGAAGAAGAAGAAAGAAAAGAAAAGATTTTACTAACAGTGACCCACTGAAAACATGCCTCAAGTTAAGATTCACTATACAGGTATGAGTTTCAGCTCAGGAGTTTTCAAGCTATGGACCCTGAAATTGATGTTATTTTTGAAGATGAGTTTGGAGTGTGGGGTCTTTGGGTTCACTGTGGGAAAGGTTTTTTCAGTTTTCTATTGTTCCTCCATCAAAATCAATCTATAAGTGTTTCGCCAACATTAAAAAATATCAAATTGAGGGCCCTCCCTGGTGGCGCAGCGGGTTGAAGCACAGCACTGAGAAGCCTAAGCCAGTTCCGCATGAGTTCGATTCCCGCCTGCCCCAGAGGTGACCACATGGCATGGCAGACCTCTCCTGACCCGCCCGCTGTTCCCCTCAGCAGTGTACCTCGTAGATCTGCCTGTTCTGCTCCCCACTCTGTCTCTGATGAAGCCTCTCGCCGCCCCTGAGCCTCTGGCCTGTACCCCAGTTCTGTATGCACAAATAAATCTTTAAAAAAAAAATATCAAATTGAAACAAAACAGAAAGTTGAGTCTATTCCTTGTAATTGAAGAAAGCATTATTTTATGAAAATTTTTTCCAGAAATATGTTTATGTGTATCTGTATAAATGTTATACTAGTTACAATATAAAAATCTAACTCTTCTGTGAAAAAATGGGTTAAAGGAGATCAGAAAACACAGCCCTAACAGTTTTATGGACTGGGATTCAATAATTTTGATCACGTCTATGATGACTAAGTTGGGATCATTGAACTTGAAAAGTAACCAGTAATTCCTTCCTAGCTGGCCCACATTCGATCAAACAGTTTGGTTATGAAATCTGGCTTTCGTGAGGAGAAATTCAAGGCTTAAAGTCTGCCCTTGGAAGAAGGTTCCATGGATCTGCAGTGTCTATAGAAAACAGCACAAGTTTCTTCTACCTGGCTCAGTTTTTACCCCAGGACAGAAGTGTGCCAGGTTCCTGGTTTCTCTGGGTAACCCCACAGGGCAGCCAGACTCTGCACTTTTTTGTTTTTTTAAGATTTATTTATGTATGTATTCAGAACTTGGGTACAAGCCAGAGGTGCAGGGGATGTGAGAGGATTCACCAGAGACAGAGTGGGGAGCAGAACAGGCAGATTGACTGAAATACACTGCTGAGGGGAGCGGCAGCCAGGTCAAGAAAGGTCTGCTGGGCCCTGTGTGTCAGCTACCTGGTCGGGACTGAACTCAAGCTGCCGTGCTGCAGTAGCTTCATAGTGCTGCTCTTTAACCCCATGTACCACCAAGGAGGGCCCAACTCTCCTAATTCTTAATGCCCTTCAAACCCAGCTTTTCAGCTTGTTTTTTCTTCCACATTTCACAATCTGTGAATCTTTCTCTTTCCCTAATCCTTCTTTTCTTCCAAAAGGTCTCAATTCTCAGTGTTACTCCATGGGTCCTCTCTCCCAGTCAGCCCTGATTACAGGTGCTGTACTCAGCAACACCCTTCAGGAAAGCAGACTCTCATGCCTCTCTAAACTAGAACTTTCCCCGCCAGAGCTGGGCACACAGCAGGTTTCCACTGGATTTAGCCAGTCAGGTCAGGCTCCAGAATGGTGAGCTAGTGAGCTAGTGAAAGGTTGTTGGTTTACCTCAAGTTACCCACAAAAATGTCCTGAGCAGTGTCAGCCTGTGTTTTTTAGATGATAAGATCTTCTACAAAGTACAAAAATCAGGCATTAGAATTTGGAAAGCCCTGCCTCATTGGATATGAGGTAGAGAATTATTACCCACTGATAAGTGGGCCAGGAACCAGAAAGCTTCTCTGAAGTCCCAGCCCTCACACTTATCTGGTGTCTCTAGAACAGTAAGTTTTTCTGATGATGGAAGAGCAGGAATTGGGGAAGCATAAAAACAATGAAGCCTTGTGGTCAAATGAAAATATGTGATACATATTTGAAAACTTTTTACAGTTATGTTGTAGAAGATAACATGGATTTTTCAAAGATTTTATATAGTTTTTTGACTAAAAAACCCTAAGTGTTTAAGGATAGACACTTGGTGATAAAACTACTTAAAAAAAAAAAAAGGTTTCACTCATAACAGGAGTATAAAGGATCAAGGGAGATAATAATAATAATAATAATAATAATAATAATGAACAGCAATATACCAGAGACATTTCATGGGAGTGGAATGGGCTCAAAAACGGTGGGGGGGGAGGGAAGTGCGCTGGACTATGGTGGTGGCTCTCGGGTGATTTGGTGATGGGAAACCCATGGGGATTACAACTGAGATGGAAAAAGGCACAGAATGATGTAAAAATAAACTATTATATTATTTTTTTTAAAGATTTATTTATTTATTCATATGGAACTGGGGTACAGGCCAGAGATGTGGAGGGTGAGAG
>NW_004567125.1:10870910-10872134 GCF_000260355.1 Condylura cristata | reverse complement strand
AAAAAAAAAAAAAGAATCAACCACTCCCATATTTTGAAGCCTGCAAAGAAGGATCCTGAAAACTGGTTTTGCAGCCCTTATATTTTCACCCCCTGAGGGATGAAAAGGTTTGGAGAGAGAACTGAAGATGCAGAGATTAGGAGGGAGTGCTAAGGTGTGCCACCGCTGGCTAGGTGTCATACCACCTCCTCCCATGCCACGTACCTCTCGGATGGATGGATCACCTGGTCTGTAGAGCAGGCCTACCAGTCCTCAGAAAGTAGGGGTGCCCTGGAAGCTCCCACTTTGGACTCCATTTCATGCCCCTCCTGTTTGGTTCTAAGACCACACCCCTCACTCACCCTCTGGGGAGCAATGAGTGAACAGCCCGTTAGCTAGGCTGTTTTCTCAGAACAAGCTGCCTCTCTCCTTCTCACAAATGATTCCAAGGGCTTGGTGAACATTCCAAGAAACACTGGGATTCTGCTCCTTGGCCCAACTCACACCTCCAGGACATAAGCTTGGTGAGCAGAGCAGAGGCCCTGGGAAATGAAATCAGCTCTCGGGCTTGGTGCACCAAGAGCAGCTGGCAAGTCCAAAATTAATCTTAAGTGCAGAATTGAAGCTACTAAAGGGGGAGAGAAGGTGCAGGTGGGAGCAGAGCAGAGAGGCCGGGTGGTCTACAGTCCCTGCCAAAGCTGCGGTGCTTCCGTGGTAAGTGTGGTGTCAGGACATGCATCTGAGGAAGTGTGAAGCCAATGTCATATAAAGTAATGTAAACCAATGTTACTGCACTTAAAAAACCTTGAGGATAGAAGAGTATCTATGGCCAAAGGCTTAATAAGTGACTCCTGCCAAAGGAGGCTCGCAGATGAAGCAAGGGCACCAGCAGAGGGGAGAGGGGAAATCAAAACCGCTCAGGCCCTAGGCCTGTTGTGTGCTCAGCAGGGTTGGGGGCACAGGGACCTCCAGGCTGAACATGGATGAGTTTCCAAAAAGGACCTTGGACCATCAAGGTTAAGCTTTGGGGAGGCATGTCAAAAAAAAAAAACAAAAAAACTGGATTTCGAAAAGTGGCATTGTAACAGGGTGGTCCCTAGGAAAAGGGGAAGTTCCAGGTTCCCTGCCCCACCCAGAAGGAGGGTGGAGCTGCACAGAGAAAAAAGAGAGAAAAAGGAAGGAAGCAGGATGGAGAACAAGAAGGACCTGAGGAAGCCACATGGAGCAGCAAGCATGTGATGAAGA
>NW_004567125.1:10868865-10869650 GCF_000260355.1 Condylura cristata | reverse complement strand
ACACTGCTGAGGGGAGCAGCAGGCGGGTCAGGAGTGGTCTGCCACGCCATGTGGGTCACCTCAGGGGCCAGGGATCCAACTGTTGCTGAAGTAGCTGTGGCTCGCTTGCAGTGCTGCGTCCTAACCCGCTGCACCACCAGGGAGGGCCCACGGCACCTTTTAGTTCCGTTCCTCCTTTAGGTAATATTGCCTCTGTTTTTGAGACTGCCCAACTAACGTGCTAAAAATCCCTTTGGGTAACTATCAGCCAACAACTGTATTTTGAAGTAAATTTTTGTTTATAGATACATTCACAAAAGGAGACCACCCTCCCACACCGAGCCTCACTTTCTTCCCCCAAAGGTTATCACTATTATTTGGTTGTTTTGGTTTGGTTGAGTATTGTTTCGTTTTGTTTTTTTCCCTTAAGAATCAACCACTCCCGGCCCTCCCTGGTAGCGCAGCGGGTTAAAGCATAACACTGAGAATCTAGAGCCGCTTCTGCATGAGTTCGATTCCCGCCTGCCCTGGAGGTGACCACATACATGGCTTGGCAGACCTTTCCTGACCCGCCCACTGCTCCCCTCAGCAGTGTACTTTGTCGATCTGCCTGTTCTGTTCCCCACTCTGTCTCTGGTGAAGCCTCTCACCGCCCCTGAGCCTCTAGCCTGCACCCCAGCTATGTATGCACAAATAAATAAATCTTTAAAAAAAAAAAAAAAAAGAATCAACCACTCCCATATTTTGAAGCCTGCAAAGAAGGATCCTGAAAACTGGTTTTGCAGCCCTTATATTTTCACCCCCTG
>NW_004567125.1:10841907-10867655 GCF_000260355.1 Condylura cristata | reverse complement strand
TAGGGAGGTGACTATGGCAGTGTTTATATTGATTTTGATTTTGCTCTTGTCCTCCCAGATTTGTCTGGCCATTTCTGACCCTTTTCCTGGGTCCTAGCAGCTTTCAGGCCTTGCTTTGGACTAGCCCCTTTTGGGTTGACTTTTGCCCACGAGGGGATGGGTAACGTCAGGTGTTTGATTTAGAAGTTATATTCTTTGTGTTCCGTATTGTATATTCACTGCAGTAAAGTCCCTTTTCATTAAAGTTTTATGTTTTGTCTTGTTGCGGCAGATGGCAGAACCCACTTAGAGCAGGTAGGTTTGGGGCTCCAGGGGTGCCCCTCTCTCCCTCTCCTGTAACAGATTTGTTGTCCTGTAACAGCATAAAAGCAAAGAGCCCAAGGAGACCCAGCAGAGAGGTTGGAGGTGGAAACAGAGCTAACTACTGAGACAACATGTTCAGTGGAGAAAAATCTTCCTGTTCCTGGGAAATAATTGTCTTTGTCACCAATATCCTGAAGCTTGGGCATTGGCCCAGAACCCATTGGTACTCAGACAATAGTAGAAGATTTAATAAGGATCTGGAACTCCCTAGGGCTCCCAGGTCCCAGCACATCTGAGTTCCAACAGAGACATCAGTCCCAACATCATCAACACCTCTGGTGCACAGAGGGGCCACGGAGGGATGCAGGTTGAGCCTGTGACAGGTCACTCAGGCAATGAGCACAGGAGGAGCCACTCACCTTGACCTACATAGGCGCTGGTTAGGCTCATTCACCAAGGACACACAGGAATGCGTGTGGCCTGTGATGAACTGTTTTCCAAAAAAGATGTAACTCGGTCACATAGACACACTACATGCACAAGGAAATTGGGAAGTAGTCTAGTGAAGGGTTATCCACTGAGAGCTTGAGTCCCCCCAGAATTCATTGGCCAAAGTCCTAATCCCCACATGAGGGGATTTGGAAGAGGGCCTGGGAAAGATAATTAGGGGTACATAAGGTCATGAACAAGGAGCACCTCTGCTGGGTACTAATATTTGATAAGGATTTACAAGATCCTTACAAGAAAAAACCCAAGTTCTCAGGATCTCCTTTCTCCACTGCCCCACGCTCACCCACCTTCTCCCCCGACACTCACCCCCGTGTGGGTGCCCCCAAGAAGGTGGCAAGGAAGAGGACCCCCCTTAAGAACCAAATTTGTCAGCACCTTCATCTCAGTCTTCCAACTTCCAGATACATGAGAAACAAATGTTTATGCAAATCACCCAGGCTACGGTTTTTTGGTTTTGTAGCCTGAGCTAACTAAGTCATAGAGGGACAAAAGTAGTGAAAAATGGGGCCCTCCCTAGTGATGCAATGTGTTAAAGCACAATACTATGAAGCTGTCCACAGCCACTGCAATGCAAGTTCAATTCCCAGCCCAGAGGGTGACCCACATGGTACTGCAGACCTCTCCTGACCCACCTGCTGCTCCCCTCAGCAGTGCAGTTCACTCAATCTGCCTGTTCTGCTCCCCTCCCTGACTCTGGTGAATTCTCTCACCCCTCCCCGCACCTCTGGCCTGTATCTCAGTTCTTGTATGCATAAATAAATATATCTTTTTTTAAAAAAAAAAGAAGTGAAAATGAATTTGATACACAGTTACACGTGAAGGAAAGCAGAATGATGCTCACTGTGTCCCTATTTAAAAAATAAGGGAAATTCCTTTTGAGTCTACCCACTGGCAATGTTCTCCATGCACTGGCATAGAGATGATAATATCAGACACAAAGAAGATAAATAAATGAGGGTCAGAAAAAGAAGAACAACATGTTACTTGGCAATGCAGTGGACAATGTCTTCCAAGTTATTCTAGCTTAAACATGTATTATTTGGTTTAGCCTTTAGGTAGAAATCATTGGAAAGATAGCCATGCTTATAAAGTATATATGAGTGTGTCTATATGTGTTATATAACACAGTACAGTAAGGGCAAAAGAATGTTAAGTATATTAGTGAGCCATCCTGATGATGATTACAATGCCACCATCCAGAATAAAACAATGATTGAAAAACTCATGTGGAAGGTCTCTGTGAGGCAGTAAGTGTAAGAAACAAGTGTGCATAGCAGAAAGTGTTCTGTATTGATAGACATGACAGATAGTTACATATAAAGATATATGGACATATACATACAAATAGATAAATAGATGATGGATAGAAAAGTAAATATACAGATAGATACAAACATAGATGACAGATTGATAAAGCAGATAAATCAATGTATAGCTATATGTATATATATGACAATGTATAAGTAAACACCCTAAATAGAGATCTAGGTAGATAAATGCATAGGGAGACCTAGAGATATATGATAAACAGATACACGGGTAGATAAATAAATGAATGAGTAAATAGAATATCCCCAGGCAGAAATATGGATACATAACAACACAAAAAATATAAAAGTACATAAATAATTGATGAATTAACTAAGAGACACAGAGATGCAGCAGTAACTATGTGGATAAATAGGGACATTGGTGACATACTATTTAAGGGTATGTGTTTAGATTTTGTTTTGTTTAGGGAGGGAATTAGAAGACAGTAGTGGCTACCTCCACACAATGTCGTATACCTATAAATTATCATGAGGAATTACCAATGACTGTATGACATTTTGACATGTTGTTTACTAGGTTGATATTTTTACATAGATGTTCTTTTCTATGCATAGACAAGAAAGACGGTAAGAATGCACACAAAGCATTCAAAGTAATAAGGTCTAGTAGTAAAATTGTGGATGACCATTGCCATCCTTGCCCTTATTTAGATTTCCCAAAATTTCAATAATAAATTTCTATATTAGATTTTAGACTATAACGGTCTCCATACGTTAAATTTCAAATAAAATGCAGACGCACTTAATTTCAAAAAGGTAAGAAGGAAACAGGCAATCATTACACTCTTCATATTCACTACTTTGCTTCTGAATCTTTCAACAGGGAGAGATGACTTTGGCAAGGTCCTAGGGAGCTATCTATCTCAAAAGCTGTGTGTGAAATGCTTGGCCCAGTCCTGTTCTTCCAGCATAACAATGGGAGAATTCATAAGAGACAGGTGACCCCTGCCACTAGACAGTGGAGGTTCCTGTGAAACCTTTCAGAAGCAAAGAAACAATATATGGAAAAACTGGTGAGTCTCCACAGACCCAAAAATGAGAACCTATCAAATCATACCAAGTATCACGTCAAACCTCAAGGCCCACGCACAGAGAGTGAAAGCAGAAATGCTGTGGTACGTCCCACTCACACAGACAAAAACCATCAGATACCTACCCAGCTTGAAGAATGCGGCTCTGAGGAAGGAACAAGGCAAGGCCACTCTCCATCTGGGGTCCTGCTGCCTCCAGAACCAGCCTCACCCACCGTAACCCATGCTGACTGATGGGTGTCCTTTAGGTCTTCTGTAGTGCAAGCCGTGGAAAGCCTCTCAACTTGCACTTCACAGATTTTTGTAGGTCTTTCATGAAAGAGAAGTGGCATCATGCAAACTTTCAAAAAGCAGGGCAAACCTGTTTGGTTTTTTTTTTTTCTGAGGACGGAATTTGGGTGATGGGACCAAGCAAGGATAGAAGACTTCATTTTTGTGACTTTTGAATAAAATAAATATGACCTGTAATGTAACTTTTAAAAAGGAAAAATAGCAAAGAATTAAAAAAAGAAGATTGTAGAACCTTCTAAGGGAAGGTGGAATTGCATCAGGAAAAGGGCCGTTTTGAAGCTGAATTCCACAATGTGAGGTGGCGTGGCTGTTCTGTGGTCGTCATATTTTGGAGTGAAAAAATGAAGCACACAGACACGGTGTGTGTAGTTTTTAGACCAATACTGCAAATCCACAGAATTCTTCCTCTGACAGGTGGATTTTAAAAGCTAAATATTCCTACCAGAAAACTACAAAATCCATGAGTTCATTCAAGAATTCTTTTGACAAGAGCACCTGCCCTGTACCAGAAGAGACCTTTCCCCGTAAAAAAATAATAATAATAATTAAATAAAAATAAAAATAAAAATGTCAGCCAGCAGGAGTTCCTCCAAATCCTCTTTGAATAAGTAGACTGAATCATGGACAGGCAAGCCCACCAAACTGGCCATGAAAACATAAAGCATTAGATTCCAGTAGTGGTTATCTCACAACTTCCTGGAGCCAAGTCAGGTTTGACATGCGCGTTGGAGGGTAGCTCAGCTGCGCATGCCCTGTGTCACCCACACAGATGGAGCTGTAACCCTGCTCTCCTCGCATGTCTCTAGGACCTGTCCTGCAAGCATCTCCTCACTCCCTTTGAAGATTAAGGCTAAATTCCCATTCCCAGGCATGGTTCTCTCTGTTTTGTCCCAACTTCTGTGACCAGCCGCAAGAAAGGAAGGCGGGAGGCAGAAAGGCTGAGCAAACAGAATTTATTGCTGCTGGGCAGCAGCTGAGATGGAGACCCTAGGGTGGGGTCCGCAGCTACTGCCAACTCAATAAGGGAGAAGGGCCTCTTAAATAGATTCTAAACTCAGATTCCAAAGGGGATGACTCATCGCTGTGTCCTTGATGTGAGGCCCCAGTTCGCTGTCACCTTCAGCTAGTCCCATCCAGGATCTCAAGGTCAGTTTACTACCACTTTTATCAAACTTGGATGCAAGGCTCAATTCTTTACCACCCTAATTCAGTCCTTGTCAGTAAATCTATGGTCACTCCCAACACCCTCATTCAAACAAAGCCTTGCCTGGTTCAACTGCAACTAGCACTCTGGGGAATTCTTCCCTGAAGGGCACTTTTGGGGTGTCCCCTTCACCTTCCCCACTCTATACACCAGCCCAGGACTAAACGCTGTTTTGTTTGCCTGAAACTGAGCCCCAGGCCTGGCATATTGTAATGCAAGACAGAAAAGGGTAAATAAGTGAGTAAGTAAACGGTAAATAAGTAAGTAATTGAGAGTGTGAGAACTGCCAAGGACAAAAAAGAAATAGTGAAGGTGAAATTAGGCATTCCAGAGGAGGTAGGCACTGGAATTCTGGAATTCTAAATAGGGTGATTGTGGAAGAAGTCATTGAGAAGGGGAATTTTGAACAAAGCCCTGAGGTGGTTGAGGGAAGGAGGTTTCAGCCCTAAAGGCCAGTCTCCAGGATTAGCTCAAAGAACAGGTCAGTTACTCCATAGAAAATCCCTAGAAAAAATTGAAAATGTGTGTACTCCCCAAATTCATTATGTGCATGTGAGTCAGAGGTGGGGCTTATGGGAGGTGGTTATGTTTAGAGGCTGCATGTTAATGTGATTCATGTTCTTCTTCCCTTCCATCTCCCACCCCCCCCACCCCCACCCAAGGAGAAGGCAGCTGTCTAGCAGAAGACCTTCCCAGACCCAGGCCAAGCTTGCATCTTGATTTGGCCTCTAGAAGTATGAGAAGGAAATTTTTGTTGCTCTAGCCAATTAGTCTATAGTGTCTTCTTAGGGGCTAAGAAAAATCCCTCAGTTTGAGTTTGTCTGATATTTCCTCATAGTTACCCACAAGTTATATACTTTTTGTAGGAATACCCCAAATTATGTTTTTTCTAATGGCATCCTATGAGGAAATACCCAACATCAAATTTTAATTTTTATGAGCTAGTGCTATCAGATTTCTTCTTAGTAAAGTAACTAAGAAATAGTTGGTATTAACTAATAAATAGAATGTAGTCTGTACAGAGACAACATTGAACTTATGTATGCATTTCAGTTCCTCATTAAACCTCCACCCACTGGTTTTAGCATCCATTGATAATCTTACCTGAATTAATTATTACCATGATTTCAAAATTCTCCTATACTTATTTGTTGACATCTTACTGTGAGGTGGAGTTTTCCCTCTCCCCCAATTAATTATTCATGCATGCATTTATTTATATCAGTATGGATTCATGAATTTCTATTTTCCTGAATAGATTATACTTATCACTATGATTATTTGTCTCATGCTCAGATTATCCCAGATTTAGTCAGCAGAAGTTCCTCTAAGTTGATTGTTGTGTCCTCATGACGTGCCCCTTGTTCCTTGAACAACTTTTACTCTCTAGCATGAAAATATCTTCCAGGCTCACTTTGTACTTGTTTGTCCATATGTGGAATCAATCATTTATCCATAGATCCCTGGTCTCTTTTAGTGGAAAATAGTTTTTAGAAACCAAGATCTCTACACTTGTTGAGCTCATCGCTACTGACATATAGTTGCCTGTAGCCCCTCAGAGGAGATAGAGCTAGGAATGCTTGAATGCATACACACTGCCTTTTACTGATCTATTTTTCTGTCTATTGAGACATATACAAAACTATGAGTTCACACAACCGCAAACCTACACCACAGTGTTTTTTCCAGCCTTTGTTTTTGCATGCCTCCTTTCTCAGATTGTGAGAAACCTGGAATCCATTATTCTCAGCACATTTACTTCTTTCTTCAGTTTCCAGTGTATAAGTAATCTCCTAAACATTCAGCCCATCTCCTTGGTCCTGGCTCTGGCAGCCATTGGCCCCAGTCCCAGCTAACACACCAACCACAAAGGTCAAATCCATAGTCCTGGTTGTTCTGGCCACACTGACTAATTCTTTGGCCCTACTACCACCAATCATGGCAGCTGACCCTTCATCCCTTACTCTGCCAAACATGTTGACTGCACCAATCAAAAACAAGTTTTTTAACTCAGTCCAGCCATGATTAAGACTGTTTATTAGTGGAAAAGAAGAAGATCTCAGTGGAACAGAATAGAGAATTCAGAAATAGACCTAAATAAGCATGGCATTTAAGTTCATTGTAAAAGTATAAATTCCATCCCCTGGATCTTTATGTAATCTGGTCAATAAACTATTGTTGGGGGAATTGAAGAATCACTATGAAAAATAAGACTGGATTTATTTTTCACTGTATGCAAAATTAATTACAGATGTATCAAAGATGTCATATAAAATAAATTCATATGATTTTGGAATAAAGCAAGAATGAATTTATGTTGGAGTCTAGAATGGAAAAGTTGATTCCAAGAACACCATGCCAAGGAGCATTTGATAAATCTAACTACACCAAATTTTTTAATTTCTTTTTGATCAAAAATAGATTATAGATAGATAGATCCTAAAAATGCACTTTCAAGCTGGAGAAAGTATTTGCAGCACAGGAAAATAAACAGCTGGTATCCTTAAATTTCACTTAATTTAAGTGAAAAATTTAACTATGAAGGTATCATGCTTTTACTTGTGGTGGTCCAGTTTTCCCAGCACCACTTACTGAACAAACTGCCCTTGTTCCTTTGCATACTCTTTGTCCCTTTGTCAAAGATTAATTGTGCATTTATGTGTGGCTTTACTTCTGGTCTTTCTATTCGATTCCATTTATCTGTGTGTCTGTTTTTGTTCAGTGCATTTATGTGTGGCTTTATCCTGCTACTTTACTAAACTGGTTTATTATTTTAATTAGTTTTTTGTGGAGTTTTTAGGGTTCTCTATGTATATTACCATATCATCTACAAATAATCATAGTCTTACTTCCTTCCCTATTTGGATTCCTTGTATGTCTTTCTCTTGTCTTATTGTTCCAGCTAGGACTTCCAGTATTATATTGAAAAGTAGTGATGAGAATGGATATTGTCTCCACTTGTTCCTGATCTTAAAAGAAAGACTTTCAGCTTTTCACCATTGAGAATAATATTGGCTGTGGGTTCGTTGTAGATGGCTTTTATTATGTTAAGGTTTGTTTCTTCTATCCCAAGAGGGGCCTTTGTCGTAATGGATGTTGAACTTTGTCAAATGCTTCCTCAGCATCTACTGATAAGATCATATGGTTTTTATTTTTCTTTTGTTGATGTGTTGGATGGCATTAATTGATTTTCAGATGTTGAATGATCCTTGATTATGCTCAGTGAAATAAGCCAGAAGAAAGAAGAAATTTATCAGATGGTTTCACTTATAGGAGGAATATAGGGGAACCAAGTAAGACATCAGCAAAAAAATAATAATAGTAAAGAAAGAAACAAAACTACCAGGCAACTGTAAATCAGAGACATTCTGCAGGGAGGGAAAGGAAGAGAGGTCAAAATAGGGGAGGGAAGAACACAAGGGATTACGGTGATGATGCACAGGTGAATTGGTAGTGGGAACTTTTCAGGAAATTTACACCTGGGAGGCAAAAGTATGCATAGTACAAAAATGAACAATGATGTAAAATAATTAAGTGAATAAATTAATGAAGAATTTTTAAAATGTATTAAAGTAGACAATTTAATCCAAATAATAAAATAAGCAAAGGCTGTACAAGCAGCTTAGAGAAAACAAAAGATAGCTATATAATAATTCTGTCTTGTACAAGGGTAAAGAAACAAGAATGGAGCTGATGAAATGCACTGTTTCTCCCTCCAGGCTGGCAAACAAGGTGGCAGCTTAGTGCTCCAGCAGCTGTGAACCTGTGTTCTCCTAGAGTAGGGTGGCAGGGCCACTCAAATCCATGTCACCAGACATGCGGAACTTTGTTCTTGTGCACAGACATGGACTTGTAGAAGTGTAAGTTCATGAACTCTTTCTAGAGAAAAATTTGGCCATCAAATGTAATATTTAAAATGTATAGACTTAGGGGGCTCTCCCTGGTTGTACAACCAGTTAAAGCTCCACACTATGAAGCTCTCAGAAGTCACTGCAGCATGAGTTTGATCCCCAGCCAGGGAGCTGACCCACATAGTGTGGCAGACCTCCCCTGACCTGCCCGCTGCTCCCCTTGGCAGTATATTTCAGTACATCTATCTGTTCTGATCCCTATTCTGTCTCTGGTAAATCCTCTCACCCACTACACCTTTGGCCTGTCCCCAAGTTCTGTAAGTATAAATAAGTAAATCTTTTTAAAAAATGTATAGACTTATTGACTCAACAATCTCACTGATAGGAATTTACCAGAAGGAAATACTGGCAAGTGTGTTGAAAATCTCTTCAACTCTGCAAGTTGCAGATATTCACTGCAATCTTTTTCTTAATAATAAGAGAGGGTGAAATGGAGCCAACTAAATTGTTTGCCATGAGGAGCTGTTTAAACAAAGTATTGTATTAAATTAAATTTGCTATATTAAAATGCCACCCTTAAAGAGAATGAATAGTGTTCTAAGCATGTATGAAATGTTTCTAAAAAGCTTTATATTATACCACAAATAGCAAAGCAAAACTTTGGGTCTAGGAGATACTTTTTTGAATAAACAAAATTTTTTATATAAAGAAATAAAAAGTAATGTGCAGCTATGAACAGATTTCTTTTTCCAATTTATAAAGCCCACTTCAAGGCCATCTGAAATCACTAGCTGAGCAGGAAGGCAATGCCCTTTTTCTGATCCTGACCTGTGAGTTGGGTTCTTTTTGACTGCAAAGTCTTAATGGGAGGTCTTTGAGCAAGGACAGTTTCTATCTCCCGCAGTCTGAGCTATAATCCAGAGATGGCCCAAATCCTGAATTCTATTCTGTCTGGCTCATTTTCACTTAAAAGAAGGTCAGTTCTTGCCTGATCTGAACACTCTCTTTATTCAGGTCCATAAGTCTTTATCTATAATTCTGAAACCCTAAATGCTCTGAAAAACAAATCTTTTTGGTCGTTTATTTCTATGGTAATAAGACTTGACCTAAGTTTGCCGCGCCAGCACGGACAGCAGAGATGGTCTGAGCAAAGGACGTCAGGATTAAAACACACACTTCATGGTCAGCAAGCAAAGGCACACACTTTATTTTTTTCTCCTTCCCTATTTATACCCTTCAGCATGGAGCCTGGGGCTGGGGGTAGGCTGAAGCTCTCAGCAAGTGCATCAATAACATGCGACAATAACATGGGGGTCAAAGAACACAAGGTAGCAAACACAAGACAGGAACACTTCCTGCCTCCTGTTTTTCTGTTCCAGCACCTATGGCTCATTCTTTGTTTCCACACAACAGTGTGCATATGATTCTGTGGGGGAGGTGGGGAGGTCTGTCCAGGCAAAGGACCCAACATAAATTGATGTGACCTATTTATTTATAGTCTTTATTTGTCCTGCTTAGTGTGAATAATCATACATTTCACTGCAGCACATCAGCTGCAAGGCAAGACCAGCTCCATTAACCCTGTGTACCCTACCTTCCAACATCACCTCCAGGTGCTATTGCCTCCATTGCTGTCTGATCCAGCATCTGGTACTATCCATCCCAACCTTCATACTGCTGCTGTGGGCTGCACTGGCCCACTGCTTGCCACTGTGCCACAAGCTCCAGGCCCTCAGTGATGGAGCAGCACCATTTTGAACGAGCAGCCATTTGTTTAGGACTGCTAGACACTATCTGGGGTGAGAGAGCCATCACTTGTGGCCTTAGAAACTTTATTTCTCCTGTTTGGCAAACAAATCCTATTGTGGTTGCCTGAGCCTGAGTGGTCTTGCAATTGTGCACATGGGTGAAACCTACAGACAATGACCTATCCCCTACTGGGCACTCTCCTTGACCTTCTACTGCACTGCTGTACCAGTTTCAGGAGCTCATCCTAAAGGTGCAGTCAATCATCAAAAAGGGGGGCATCCCTTGCAGTTAAAGACAGTGCTATCACCAGCCACTGCAGTACGAGGTCAATCCCTGGCCAGGGAGGTGACCCACATGGCACAGTAGATCTCTCCTGATCTCTCCTGACCCACTGCTCTCCTCAGCAGTGTATTTCAGTACATTTGCCTGTTGTGCTCCCCTGTCTCTGTGAACCCTCTCACCTCCCCTGCACCTATGGCATACACCCCAACTCTTGTATGCATAAGTAAATCTTTTTTTAAAAATCATCAGAAAGGTCTGTTTTAGAAAGAAAACTGTGATAGCCACTGGTGGATGGATTTTTGAAAGAGAAACCAATTTCAAGTTACTGTAACTGCCCAGATCAAAAGACACTATTAAGGTCTATCTAAATTAGGGCAGACGAATTAGACAGGGAACAGTTTTTGTTAGAGTTCTTGTCTGTTTTTATGGATGTGATGAAAGGAATTTAGAGAGACCCCATCAAAGATTCAAACAAAGGATCTTTATTGTAACTTCCACAGTAGGAAAAGGGTGGCAACTGACTGAGTCACACTCCCTGCCTAGAACAATGGAAGTCCTGGTTTTATGGGGTTGATCGCCAGAGAGGAGTGCCAGGGAATCAGGGTGGAGGATCCGTTTCTCACTGGTGATTAAGTGACCAGAGTTTTGTGGCTTTTCCTATTAGTCAACAGCAGGTTGACCAGATTCCAGAAGCCTTGTCACATTTTGGGGTGCCATCAACAAAATTGGTAATAAAACAGCTACCATTTATTAAGAGTTTAAAGTAGACTCAGACTTCGTATTATCTCCACAACAGCCAAGCAAAAATAGTCTAGTAATTTTGCAGATAAAAAGTCAAAAAGGACTTAGGTTTCTTCCAAAATCTGACAGCTAAGGAAATGGCTATTCTGGAAGATTCCATTGCAGGACTATATTATGTGCAAGTCTAAGAAGTGATGCGCAGTTTCCAGGTAAAGTAATTACTTAGAAGATATCCTTTGCTGAAATAAAAGTTTGCCAGGAAAGGTGAAGGATGTAGTTTTGTATATCCTGTGGATGAGAAGCCTGCAATACAATAGGTAATTCTGCATGAAATAGAAAGTAACTCTAGCTAATTGCTTACTAGGACATTTTTTGGAAGATCCTGGAGACTGAGTCAATGATAGGCTGGAGATAGCAGCTTCAAAAAAAGGTTAAAAACTTAGGGTGTTCCAGATGGCTACGCAACAGGAACTAGTCATTCATACATTCATTCAACAACTAGTTATTGAGTGCCTACTCTGTACCAGGGACTGTGGAGCACCAGGAACACCACAGTAAATAAGCAATATTCCCACCTTTGTGCTACTTACATTTGAATAGAGGAGCACATAAACTAAATCCCAAATTATATCAAATGGAAGAAAATAAAACAAAAAGGAGGATAATAAATGTCACGTCGAGTTTGTTCTAGATACTACTGCAGTCCTATAAGATCTCCAATATCCCCTAGCTTTCAGTTCATTTTCTCCAGGGACTATCTTGGGACCAGCATCTAACTGGCAATGCACACCCTCTCATTGTCTCTGAAGTGGAGAGGGAGAAGTTGTCCTTTCACGTGTGTGTTAGTAAGCACTACTTTCAGAAAACACAATAAATATGAACCCACACCCAGCCTGGAACTATCTAAAATAGATTCGTCTTTCCACACCTCCGCTGAGTAATCTCTCGGCTCCCAAGCGCAATCTCTACTCAAAGGTGAGAAGTCCTCCGCAGTAGTCACTAAGGGAGGGCCAGAGGCACGGGTGTCCTGAGAAGGGCGAGGGGCACACAACACACGCGCAAACTGTCAACTTTGCCACTGCGGCTGAGTCCATGATACTTAGAAGCAAGTTCTGTTCTTTTGGCCTCGCCCTGCCTGAAGGTCACCATCCAGATTCCGGGGCCGGGCACCAAGATGTCACTGGGGTTGGGATTCGCTGTGAAAAGGTTTGCGATTCCCCCAGAGGGAGCAAAAGCTGGTGCTAGCCGCGGATATGGGTCAGGGCGCGGCGTGGGCTCCCGAGAAAAGTGAGTAGTATTTACTAGCTACGGACACGCACAGGCCCTAACAAGTTAGCATCCTTTCACGCGACACACAAAGGCAAGACAGCGCCAGATCTATCAACAACCAAGAGCCGCCAGCAAGAGAGCGACCGCACCCACGCCATTCTTCTATTTCCGGTACCCCTGCTTCCGCGCACGCGCTGTGCCGACCTGAGCCTTCCCCTTCCCACCCCCAAGCCTAGAAGTGAACTACGGTGGCCCCGATGGGAGTAAATTATTAACGCGCTGCTATTCTGCTAACCCTTTCCGAAAAGTGCGAATTTACTTAAAGTTTAGGAAGCCGTCCACTAAGATATTTGGGAGAAAGGAGAGAGCACTGTAGTTAGGGATGAGAGGGGCAAATATATGGGCAGTCAATAGGAGGAAAATAATTCACTCTCCGCTGCGCAATCAGGGAGGGGCCAGGAGCAGGCTAAAGCGCACATCGGACACTCGAAGGGCGAGATCTGGACGCCCGGAGCCCCGCCTGAAGGGTGGGGCCTCGCAGTGCCCCGGGCGGGGAGGAGCCGACTAGCTCCGGGCCACGCCTCTCCATGCCCCAGGCTCAGGACGCCGCACCCTCACTGCGCAGCTGCCTTCTGTTCCAGCAAAGCGGAGTTGATCCAGGTGAGTGCCAGCACCTGCGGTCACTTAGAGGGGCACCGAAGGGAACATTTACAGTCCTGGGATAGGCTCCGCCCACATCTCACCCCCCAGGAGCTGAAGAGACTCGCTCTCTCTCCCCCTTGTTAGTCGTAGATTTCTACCGTTCTTCCCGTTTGCCCTCCACCTGCCCTGCATTTCCCTCTTAGGTTTTGAGTGACCTAGCGGAGCCCGAGCTCTCGAGCTATAATTCAGGGAGATCCTCAAGGTCAATCCTTCTTCTTCATTTCCTTCCTTTCCTCTCCGTGTCTCCCTGGGGCTCTTCCTCCTTCCTGACTCCCGGAGCCCACTGACCTGGCCACTGCAGCCCCTGGTGCACAGGATGGGTGGGTGGGGCGCTTCAGGGGCAGGTGGCCTTGCAGGCCTGATGGATAGCTCTGAAGAGGGGCTGTGTCTGCTGCCGATGTGTTGCTAAAGCCCTGGGGAAGAACCTCCCGGGGAATTGGTTTGTTTTCCTCCAGCCACATGGAAACATCTGTCCGTTTGTATTGGAAGCTTTAGTGGGTCATTTCCTATCACTGCATTAGAGGAGAAGACACTGTCCGGGGAAAAGGCAAGTGGTCACTTAGGCGAGTGGTCCTCCTTGTCGGATATCGCTGCAGATATCCCTGTGGCCCTCGGGGCCACAGCTATGGGGCGGCTGCAGGACTGTGGACCCAGGTGGAGACTCATTAGTGAGTCATCCCCCCAAAGTTGTGGCTTCTGCTAATACTTTCCTTGGGAGTCACCCGTGCTTGCAAGCTTACATTGTCGCTTAGGGGACTGTTGAGTGTGGGAAAGGAAGCGCAGAACTGCAGCGACTGGAGGCTAGGGCAGAAAGGAGCCGCAGGGTTGGGCCTTAGTCTACTAATTGGGGGAAGGGAGTACTGGAGGAAAGGGCATGTGTTTGCCCTGCAGGGCTAAGTATGGTTCTGTGTAGGTGCGGCAGACCTGGTCGTAGTCTGGAGGAATTGCGGCAAATTTGAGGGGGGGAGGGGGGGTCGGTGCTGGAATTGGTGCAAGGGCTCTCTTGGGAATCTGCAGCTTACAGCAGCCTGCAGTTTCTGGGAAGCACCCAAGGATACTAGTCAGAATTACAGGCTGTCCAATGAATTTAGTAATAAATTTAGAGCAAAGTATCCAAGTCAAGGGATCAAACATGTTTATTCTCGCAAGGGTTAAATTTAACTGAGATAAATAAAGCTAATATCTCAAATACAAACAAATAATTTCACCCCTGGGAAGAGGTTCTGTTAAGCTTTCCTCCTGACACAGTGTCACAGAAATAGAAAACTTTGTCAAGCAATTTTTTTTTTTAACAGATGTTACTATATATAAAACCCTGGAGATACTGTGACCAGCCTTGAAACTGTACTCCAGAGCCTCCCTTAGATTAAGAAGCAAATCTGGAGAAGACAGTCTTTCCTCTTATTTAGACTTCCTCCTACCATCTAGCTTTGAGGACATAGTCCTGAAAGGGAACCTCAAACTAGAGATTAGCAAAGACATCAAATTAGGGCCTCCCCTGGTGGTGCAGGGGTTAAAGACAGCGCTATAGAGCTAAGCCAGCCACTGCAGCAGGATCCCCAGCCTGGGAGGTGACCCACAGGTGCAGTAGACCTCTCCTGTCTCATCTGCTGCTCCCCCCTCTTCAGTACATCTGCCTGCTCTGCTCCCTCCTCTGTCTCTGGTGAATCCTCTCACACACACATACATCTCCCCCTTCTACTTCTGGTCTACATCTCAGCTCTTATATGCATAAATAAATAAATCTTTTTTTTAAAAAAAAAAGACATCAAATTATTTGAAAGATGGACTTTACCCCATTATCCAGAGAAAGGCTAGAAAGCCACTGAAGCAACCTAGAATGAAATGAATGACAAAGCAGTCTGTCAAAAAGTAATTTGGTGCCTACTGCACAGCTAGCTGTATTTAAATATATTGCTCCTGTGTTTCTATTTAAATACTCTGAATCTATATTCAGAACATGGTTGTCAACCGCAGTTGGCTATGAACTGGTTGTACATTGTACAATGTAAACAAACCATTTGGCATTTTTACAGCAAGGTTTACTTAAAAGTTTACTGCTGTTGTTTTAACAACTGAATTAATTATACCACTTTACGAGTATACCATCCTCCTGGAAAAGAAAAATTGGGGAGTTAACACCAGGTAGGTTGCTGCTATGTAAATAAAGTTCCTAAATTTCCCTTGCTGTCTCTTAAACAGGGTCAACCTCCCTATCTTGGTGTTGAGAAGAGCAGCAATGAAACAGCCTTCCTAATACATTGGCAAGCGCCTTTGAGATTTCAGTATTTGGACTCATAGGTCCCTCTTCACCCTCTTTCTAGAGTTTACTTATTCAGAACTGGAAAATGGATTCTAATATTTTGGTGACTTTGTTCTCTTTCACTTTCTCTTTCTTTTTTAGTAAGTGGCATTTTCTACCTCCAATCTAAGAAATATGACTGATTGTGTCACCACTTGCAAGTGCAGACAATCAAAAAAGAGTTAGACCTGCGCTTCAGCAGGAGCCAGCTGCCATGGCATTTTCTCCATTCAGAAATGCTGGAACCCTAATGGGGTTCTGCAGCTGCTAAGAATTATTGTCTGCCCATCTTTCTTGTGATGGAAAATTCAAGTGTTGGTAATGTGAGTCATTTGAGATTTGTTTTTCTCTTCTAGAAGTAGAGGGTTAGTTTCCCCATGACCTCGGTTCCTGTGCTATACCAGTGAAGAGGCAGGTTTTGTGGGAATCACCATTTTAAAATGGAGTGCCGAGTTCTGTGTATACCTGAAACATTGGAAGAAATTTTTCCTTCCTGTAATCACTTCCCTTTTGTAATATCACAGGGGTGACAGTCATTAAAATAGAAGGTCTTGTATGGACTTTATCCAAGTGTTTTTTTTCCGTCTAATTAGAAAGATCTCAGGCTTCAATTAGTCACAGACTTGGAGTTAATTATTAGCTTTCTATTCTTGTTATTACATTTTTTACCCTAGAGAGGGTCTAGAAAGGTAGAAATGGTTTAGAAGAGGTTAGGAGTGGCCAAGCGTGCTCTCCAAACTCATTGAGAGACATAGGGGGTAGGAGCATAGATTCTAGAGCCTGTGTATGAATCCAGGCTTTTTCAAGGTTAACTGTGTGACCTTTGGCAGATTACTTAACCTCTCTGATGCTCAGTTTCCTCATCTATAAAGTAGAATAATATAGGGATGCTGTGAGAATTTAGATGAGTTAGATACTATTTAGATAAGTGTTTGACATAACTGTAAATAATGTACATACTAACAAGTATTATTAATAATAATTGATTTCTCCCACCACTGTTCCTCTAATCTATACCAGTATCCTTTAGTGTCTAGACACTAGTTTCCTTCCTCCAAGCCTCTGTACTTGCTGTTTTCCCTACCTGTGTTCTCTCTCACACATCACTGTTTCTGTCCTTCAGAGCCCTTATCCCAATCTGTTATGTTCCTATTTCCATGGTCACCCTACATTACCTTCCCCCACTTAATTATGTGTTCTGGAAGTTTAGGACCTTCTTTTGGGTCTTGATGACTATTGCAACCCTATGCCTGCCCTGACACTGCACATTTAGTGAGGCATGAATAAGGAAGGAGTTGCTTCTCATCTGAGGAAGTAGCAGGTGAGGACTTAAGGCAGATATGCCATTTAGGGGTAATAGTTTGGCCTACTGTTACCCTGTTGAGTCAGATTCATTAAATAGGTTGGTATAATTTTTATTTTCTTCTGTATCCTGCGGCTTCTTTCCAGTCTCTCCCCTGCCCTATGAGGTTGCTGCCTTCATATCATGAAAATAGCCTGCAGGCTGCCCCTGGGACCCAACTTCTGGCTGGGCTCCATATGTGCAGCATGGCTCAGTACATCTGGGTAAGAAGCTCTGGCCCCTCGAGCCATGTGTCAGAATCTACTGGGAAAGTTTGTCATTGCACCAGTGGGGGGGTTTGTTCTGTCCTCTTACAATTCTAAGATTCCTGAAGAGCTAAATTGCCAGTTTTCCCCAGTGGGAATTCAGTTCCATGAGGGCTTGTGTGAGTATTTAGTCCTTTTCACACAGAAGCCAGACTCCATAGAGGAAGAACACAGGTAATTTCCTTATTTGGAGTTAATAGGGTTTATCTGTGTTGGTGCAAATCCGTCCTACACCACCAAGGACCGTTCTCTTGGACTTGAACATCATATTCATCCTCCTACTCTGGCCAAGACAGTCATAAAGCAACCAATTGTTGCCAACACTGACAGTTTACCAAAGTGTGGGAATTAAAATGACACCTGAGATCCATCCCAGGCCAAGGAACTGATCCACACATGGCACAGCAGACCTCTCCTGTCTCACCTGCTGCTCTTCTTCACAGTGAACCTCAGTAGATCTGCCTGTCTTGCTCCCCACTTTGTGTTTGGTGAACCCTCTCACGCTCCATACCTCTGGCCTACACCCCAGTTCATACATAAATAAATCTTTAAAAATAACCATCAAAAAATAAAATGACATCTGAAACTTGCCCAGATGTACTGTTTAACTATATAAAGCTGCATATATTTGTAAAATAACATTTATCTCTTAAAGAGACAACATCCAGAGACAGATTCCTCTTGCCAAAGGTTTTGCCAGCAACCTTAATGAAAAGCTGAAAAATATGAAGTACTCAAAAAGAGCTACATAATAACCTGCCACTGCGCTTTGCTTCCCTTAACTTCATGATGAAGTCCCAGATAAATAATATTTCACCTATCCAACTGACTTTTCATTTTAGCCCTGGGTGCATTATCTACTGAACTTGTAATGTGTTTGTGGGATATTTATTTTTCCTTCCATAGTTGTCTGCTCTTCCCTTAAATGTCCCTGTACTCTTTTTTTCTTTCAATCTAACATCATTTGACACTCCAAAGTATTTGATTTTTCCTCTGTTTGGAATAGAAGTGACAAGAGTTGACATTTTGAAAATGTAAGCTGGCCCCAAAGAAATCCTATGTTTCTCATTTTGTTCTCCCCTCTTAGAAACTGGGGAATCCTTTGTGCTGTTTCCCTCCAGGCTCTGTCCACTGAGCTATATCTGGGCTCAGAAGGGTGAGCTGCCCTTTCTGGAGATAATTCGGAGGACTGCTGTTTGTAGAGGCATCTGGAGGCAGAGTGAGGCTGGGCAGCTACTGAAGGGCTCTCTAGGTGATCTGAGTCCATCCCCAGAGTAACCTCAGCTTCTTGAGCCACGATCCCATGTTGGAGACAAGAGCTGTGTTGGTCATCAGACCAATCCTTTAAGTATTGAGTTCTGTGAATTCAGATATTGGGTTTTTGTTGTGTAAATTAAGGGACCACAAATCGGAAGACTGGATTCATCATACAGGCAGCCAAAAATGGATTTTAATGAAACACTGGGGAAAGGTCAAGTGGATCTGTGAGCGCTTTCTCATTGTCCCATCATGGATGCTTAAAAAAAGACACTGCTGAGACACTGCATTGCAATGTGAGGAGAATAATATCACACATGGAAATAGATGTTGCCGTTGTCCAAGCTGGCTTTTGTTAATTGGGGCAAGGGCAGAGCTAAAAGGCAAAATCCTCTCTTTCTTAAAAAACAATTGATTAAAGTTGCAGCTTCATGACTCAGAAATAAGTACTGGCGTGAGTATTTAGATTCATAAAACCTGTCTTTTGCTCCATTTGTGCAATGCTGACTGAGCCCTGGGGAATTTATCTTGGCAGCCAGGAGTGACTTGAGAAGGGAGTGAGGGAGAGTTTTCCCAGGAGTATTATCCAATGGAATGTACTTCAGGAAGTCTTCTGGGCAATCCTCCTCCTTGCAACTGAAGGAACCCCTGCCCCAACTAGATGAGTTGGGTGGGGACAGAATTGGGGGAAAGGTTGAGTGAAGTGTGGGCCTGGAATAGCTACACTCTGGGAGAATCTGTCAGGAAAGAAGACTCCTAGAGGACAGCGGTAACTCCACATGGTGGTGAAACTATGGTGCAAATGTGGGCACTGGCACAGACCACATCTTCTAGGGAGAAAGACAAGCGGCCACACCTTAAGTCCTAGCTTAGTCACTCCAAAAATAAGATTTTGCCCTGTGGCTTTCTTAAAATCCCTGGGTGTTCACTTACTGGTTGCACCAAAGACTTACTTATCCAGAATCTGTTCATCAACGCACATAGTCTCACAGACTTGAGACCCCTATGGGACAGGACACTGCTGTCTTCTCCCCCCCCAGAAACCAGAGGCTGGGGCTTTTCTGCTGCCCTATGACCCACACCCCACCAACTCTTTTCTAGTTTTCTTCCTTCAATCTGGTACAACCTCAAAAACATATATTCTGTTTGGTAATAAAACCTGGTAAATGGAAAAGTTAGATGCAGAAGCGCTACTGTTTCTAAAGTATTCTTCAGGGGGCATTTTTGATGAACCCCCAGCTCACATCAGATTTAATGAGGCAAGACTGGATGCTTCCTGTAGGGTGGGCAACAAAGCAAGGGTGTCTACACTGGCCTTTTCTACTTCACATTGTTGGGAGTCTGAGCAATGCAGTTAAGTCAGAAGAAGAAACAAAAGGCACCCACATAGGAAAGGAAGACGTAAAACTATCTTTCTTCACAGAGGATGGAATCCTGAATGGAACGTGTCCCAAAGACCCTGGAGCTGTCTGTCCTCAGCTGGGCATCTGTGCCGTGGCCAGCTCCTCGCTCCCAGAGTGGAAGCCAGGCTGTAGCTGAGTACTGCCCCTGAGCAGGAGCTTCGAGAAGGAATTTGTCCTCATTGCTCTCGGGCGGGGGGAAGGAGTGTGGTAACTCCTGGGTAAAAGGCAAGCCCGGCAGGGTGGTATAATAGTGAAGAACATGGACAGTGGGGCCATTGTCCCTGCATTCAGACCTCAGTTGTACAGTTGCTGGTGGTGGGACCTCAGCCAAGTGACTGAGTCCCTCTTTGCCTGTTTCCACATCTGTGAAATGGGAGTGATCATAGTAACTACCACATAGGATTATTGTGGCAATTGAGCTTAATTGGTGTAAACTGCGTGCCATCTGGCATTTAAGAAACCCTCTAGATATACTAAATCTTGGAGCAGGTGTGAACTTGAGCTGGTGGTATTTCCCCTTTTGCTCTTCTGGCTGCTGTGATGAAAAAGTTTATGCAGAATTAGCTGGAGGTCCACTGGATCCCTAAATAGACCTTTATTTGAAGTCATGTTGCTGAATGTTTAAGATTTAAGATACCTCTGACACATAGTGTTGTTGACCTGGCAATGACCTTGACCATGGAGAGAGGGCTGAGAAGCCAGTGGCTGCTACAGGGCAGGTTCACAAGTTCAAGTCTCAGAAGATACCCAGCTGCCTTACATGAGCCTGTGTCAGAGCTGAATGAAGAAACCTAGCGACACTCAGTGCAGATGGCATGGGTGGAGTTGGACTTGCTTTGCTCTGATCTCCTCCTGTTCCCGGGGTGCCACAGGAAAGGGCTTTCCTCAAGTGTTCCAAGGAGATTGGTAGAATGTGAATCAACAAGACAAGACTGTGCCAGTGTTTTCTCAGTTGGATGAAATCAACCCTTGAAATTTTTCTTTTTATCCAGAACTGTGATTCTTAAAATGTGGTGTGGTCCTGGAGCACTTAGAAACATGTGAGAAGTGCAAATTTTCAGATCCTGCTGGATTATGAACTTGAGATGGGGGATGAAAGGAAGGATGGGGGATGATAAGCCCTCCAGATGATTTTGATGCTGCTGAGGTTTAGGAACCGCTGACCAAGAACATAGAACAGCTGTACTCTACTGAGCGTCTGCCTTCATGCAAGTTTCTGTAAAAAATACCAGCAGAAGAAAAGCTCCCTGTTCCCATTTGTAGGTAGATAACATTTTTATTGATCGGGTTTTAAATGCATTTTATAATCGATAACTTTCCAGTATGAAACAAATGTGCAAACAGTGCCGGAGGTCCTTGAGGATGGGTTAGGAGTGAAAGCAGAGGCTGGATAGACTTTGCCCTGGCGCTACTGGTATGAAACAATGGAGCAAGTTTAGGAGGTAGGGCTGCCTGAGACACATCCCCTCAGCGCCCACTTATTTCTTAACCTTCAAACTGTGGGCTCCCAGCATCTGCCATTTCCCTGAAATCGTTGTGATAGCGTCTCTCACAACAAAGCCAAGAGCATATTTTTGGTCTGTTGGTGCTTCCTGACAAAGGTATCCTCTTTTTCCTTCTCAGAAGTCTATCTTGGGGTCACCCTCTGCCTACCCAGTAGCTCCTGCCAAATGATGGCCATACACCTTTCCCTCTGGGAAGTGACACTACGAACACTAACACCCTCACACCTTAGTCCTGGAGGGAGAAGTATTTAGTGTTGACTGGTCCAAGGCCTGTAAGCTCCCTGCCACTGTCCCCACCATTCGCTGTGGTCCTGCCACAAGGTCCATCTGGCTTTTTGTCGCCAAGAACCTTTGTACTTGCTTTTTCTCTGACCAGAACATTTGTTCCCCGCCCCCCCCCCCATCAAGTCAGTGGCTCATTCTTCATTCAAGAGTGCAGATGTTGTCCAGCACAGAGGCCTTACTGGGCAATCCTGATAGAGGTTTGAGAACCCTACAGTCTCCCTCCCCACTAAGGCCCTGTAAGTTCTGCAGGATAGTTATCACTTGGGTTGATTCTTATTTGCATGTTCCTTCATCATAAGAATGTCAGCACTGAGGACAAGGACCCCATCTTGTCGGCCACTGTGTCCACCACACCTCAGCAGCACCTGGTACCTGCGAGCCCTAAGTAAATGCACAAAGTGGTCGTGCTGGGAAAGATGTTTTTGGACATCTAAGCACACCAGCTTAGGCCCCCCTTGAATCTTAAACAGTTTGCAATTCAGTTTCTAAGTCTTGGGCACATTGACTTGTAGAAAAAGATCAGCATCTCCTTTTTGAAGAAGTACATATGTACACTTAACAGTATTTGGACCCACATTTAGTAAGTGTTCATACCTGATGCTTCTCCATCTCATTTAAACCATCCTAGGAAGAAACAGTTAATATTCTCCCAACTTTGTACAGAAGTTAAGTTACCTTCCAGCTCTCCCGGCAGTGTGTGAACAGGGCAGGGTCTGAATCCAGAATTCTCAGGCCTCTTCTGGGGATTGACCCTCAGGAAAAGACATCTCATGAAACAGTGTTCAAGTCCACTAGGGGCAGAAATGTTTCGCAGAGATGCCTGCTATTAAATAAAAGACAAGAAGGTTCTAATTAAAAAGCCAAATAGAACGATTTAAGTTCCTTTTAAACCTTTAATGTTCTCTGTTGAATTGTTTTTGCCACACCCCTCTCTTCTATCCCGTCCTTCTGCTTCCCCCGCCGGACCTGGCAGGAAGCAGAAGCACACGTCACTTTTTATATAACTAATGACTGTCAGTCACTTTTTATATAACTATTTAGATATGTATTTGCTCATTTTGGAAAAAATAGAAAAGAACAAAGGAAATCTATAATTCAGAAGAACAAAGAAAATCTATAATTCAAAAGAGCAAAGAAAATCTATAATTCAAAAGAACAAAAAAGTCTATAATTCAACAAGAAATGACCATATTTGTGATTTTCATAATTTATTTTTTTCTATTATTGAGAAAACTAAGGTTAGACTGTGTGTGCTTCTTTTTGTTTTCACCTAACATGCTGTGTATTATACTCATTTTAACAGACTTTATATAGAAATCATATACTTTTATATATACTTCATGTTTTTAATGGTTATATAATATCCCATTCCATGGGTCCCTGATTAGTATGTGATGCTTGGGCATCTGTACCATTTTTGGGCTTGCTATTACAACTAGTTGGAAGTGATTATGTCTTTGAACTTGATCTGTTCGCATTTATGCTTATTTCCTCAGGATATAGTCCCAGTGGAATTAATGAGCCAACAACTATAAATAATGTGAAGACGGCCCTTAGGCTGTCTGCCAAGTAGCTCTATTTCATATTTCCCCAGCTGTGTGTAAGGGTATAAACTACGTTAAATCTATATTTTATAAATATAAATTAAGTTCATATTTTAAATATATATCCAATTGCATCTTTATTTATACAAACAATAAATTTTAATTCATGCAGCTGGTACGTGACCAGTATAACTGCCTACTGATTAGCAAATGCTCTTAAACGACCAAGTGAATTGCAGGGGCATCTCTACCTATATTGGACTCCTGTGTGCCTGGTATCATGTAGAAGACAAAGGTTAGGGCACAGTTCCCACCCCCAACAATCTTATCTCATTGGTTGATAAGAGGGTTGCAAGTTTGTAATAACCAAAATGTGGTGTGTGGTTGAATGGTGGCTCAAGCTAGAGAGAGCTTGTGTGCCAGTTATCAGCTCACAACTGTGCCCTGTTATCTGCGGGCTGCAGGCAGCACTGCTGGGCCTGGCTGAGTGCCTGGGTGTGATCACCATGAGCTGAGCCTCTCCCTTTCCCAGTGTCCACATCGCACCTGACCACAAAGGCCAAATCTAAGGATTATCCCTGGACTCCTCAGTAAATAAGGATTTGGAAAATGATAGGTTCCTTTTTTTTTTTTAGCCCAGAGTGAACTAAGTGCATTCTTTCCCTTATTAAAAAAATATTATAGATTAAATATTAAAGATTATATAAATTTCAGGAGTTCATCATTTTGAAACATCTGTACATAATACATTAAGTTCACTGCTCAAAGTCCTTCCTGAAAGCCACCTGGAGTTGCAGCTTGCTTCAAGTGTTCCACAAGTATCTGGAAGCATACTCTCTGCTTGGCACACAGGATGCCACTCAAACAGTCTCCCTCTGGGAGCACAGCAGCTGCTGCAGTGGGTTGCCCTCGCTTTCAGCATTCTGGTTCCCCAGAAGCTACACCAAACTGTATGTCTTGACAGCATTACAGGTGTAAGAGTCATATTCTGCTTTCAGAGCACCAGAACTGGGCTTTGCCTGCCTTTGATATTTCCGCTGGTACACTGGCACATGCTTCAGCATTGGAGGGAGCCCCCAAGTTTCTGCCCTTACAGGGTCCCCCATGTCAATCATCCATAAGCCAGAACTCTGGAATCACCATTTTCTTACTGTTTCATAGTTGCTCTTTAGCATTTTGCCACATTGAATATTTTTCTGAAAGGAGGTTTACAGTAGCTATATCATTCTATAGCAGTGTCTACTGCAATAGTCTTGATACGTCTTGTTAAGGCAATGTTGATCCAAAGAGCCCAGGTCCAAAGAGAGCACATATATGATCATGAGCTGTACTGTATCTATATGCTTAAATTCATTTAAAATAAATGTTCAAAGTTGAGCTTTCATTGACATCCATCCAATATTATATACATATTTCAGGGGCATCGGGTAATCTAATCTAGCTGACCTTCCGTACCTGACTAACTTAAAACTTCTGTTGTGTAACTCACATTACTATCTCTAACTGCCTCCTAGGCACACCAGGTCCCACCCTTTTGCAGCTGTAGGTGTGTGCTCCCTGCCGCTGGTGCAAGTGGTGCCGCAGGGCTGGGCTGGCTCCTAATGTGTTCTCTCTCCCCAGAGCCAGGATGGCCGTGCTCTCTAAGGAATATGGTTTTGTGGTTCTCACTGGTGCTGCCAGCTTCATCATGGTAGCTCACCTAGCCATCAACGTTTCCAAGGCCCGCAAGAAGTACAAGGTGGAGGTGAGTGCTTGTAAAAAGTGACCTAAGGATGGGGTCAGGGAGGCAGTGGAGAGAGGAAAGGACTGTTCTCACAGAGAGAGAAGGAAGTAGTTCATGGTCCCAGGTGGCAGGTCCAGAACTGTTCCTGTCAGAAATCCTGCCTTCTCCTGGCAGCAAAAAGCAGAACCTCTAGGGCCCTGCTGGGGAGCCATTTCCATCTTGTTTTTATTCTGTCTTCAAAGAGACCAGGTGGGCTGGGATTCCAACCGTCTGCTCTTGGCTCAATCTGCTCTTGGCTCAAAATGTTTGAAGGGAAGAGTGTTGTTTTTAAAGACAGTTCGATGATAACTGTGTTTCCCAGTACCACTTTAACTCATAGCAGGTGTGTAAGGTATCAGGAGGGGGGAAGCAATGATAATGAGGTCGAAACAAAAACAATGAACAACTAGACATTCTATAGGGATGGAGAGGGGAACAGGATCAAAACTGGGGCGGGAAGAGCACTGGACTATACTGATGGCACAGGGGTGAATTGGTGGTGGGAAGTCCATGGAGATTACAACCGAGATGAAAAATGTACAAAGTGAAGAATGATGCAATAAATAAATAAATGTTTTCTTTTAAAAATAAATAAAAAACTATGCCTTAAAGTGATATTCCTATTTCCCCATAGAGAAGAAATAAGTGTTACTGACGTGAGCCTGGGCTGGGATATCAGAGCCAGGAGGAAGACTAGTGAATACTTCATTTAGTTCTAGCCCATCTAGAAGGGGCAGTTACAGAAATTGTCCTGGGAGCAATTTTAAGTGTCTGTATCTGTTTAGACTCCCTAACTAGAATTCTTTTTTTTTTTTTTT
>NW_004567125.1:10829313-10841542 GCF_000260355.1 Condylura cristata | reverse complement strand
ACTCTTGGGAAGAAGCTACTCGCTTCCTGTGGCATCTTTGCAGGCCTCCAAGATCCACCAGAGATGGCAGAATGTCAGAAGCAAAGAGTTTGGTGCACGCTGCCTCTCCCCTCTGCAGCTGTGGCACAGACATAACCCTCTTGCTGAATATGAATAGAGACTGAATCTGCCTCTGAGGATTGAGATCCTTGTCAAACTGCCAATATTTAAGCAGAAAGTATCACCTATCAGGGGCACCATAGAAGGTGCCATGGGACAGATGACAACATCGATGCTGTTTTGCCTCTAGTGGCGTTTTGACCAGCTGATCAGCATGCACTTTGTTTTCAACAGTACCCTACCATGTACAGCACCGACCCTGAAAATGGGCACCTTTTCAACTGCATTCAGCGAGCCCACCAGAATACGTGAGTGTGGGCTCCCCTGGGAACCACCTGCAAGATGGGTGATTTCTGACTCAGCACCTTGCTGAATCAGAGGATGGTGATATTTATGGGCAGTCCTTAAACGTATCATAAAATATATGGATGTGAACAGATTTAACGTTAAGTAAGATTAGGAGTTATCAGAATGGCAGGACTCTTAATAATCCTCCCCAAAATGGCATTAACGTGGCAGTACCCTTCTCCGGTGTTCGCTCATGCTCCATCTAAGCTGATACGGAGGCGTGAGAGGCTTTGAGCTGTATGCAGAAATCTGCTCCGTCTGCCAAGACCTCCCCCATTCGTTAGACCTAAACTCCCTTACTCAGCATGCTCTGAATTTCTTCTAATCTCAGGCAGAGCAAAAAAGGGTGGATCTTAGTAACTGCATCTTCTTTCCCCAGCCAATGTTTATTTTTACACACAAGAGTCTAACTTAGCAAGTAAGAATGTAAGGTTTTACACAGGCATATGTAAATAGGGCACTTTTTAAAAAAAGCCTCTGTCTATTCCAGGTTGGAAGTGTACCCTCCCTTCTTATTTTTTCTAGCTGTTGGAGGTGTTTACCACCCGGTAAGTTTCCCCATCTATTTGGATTTAGTTCCCTGAGCTATCAAGGAGGGGAGAAGGGAGCGAACATTTAATAAATATCTTCACTGTCTGGGTATCATGTATTTAAGAGAATCTCATTCCATTATTTTTTACAGAATTGTATGTAAGTCCACTTTTCTGAGAAATGTCTTGGACATTATGTAACTTCCCCAATGTAATTGGGGAATAGAAGCATAATTGTAGAATAGAAGCATCAGAATTCAAACTCAGGTCTGTCTAATTCTAAAAGGTTCATGTCCGTCCATCTTCTTTTGCCTATTCTTTTGTGCAACATTTCCTGATCAGTTGGATTGATTAATACTTGATAGCAGCCAACCAAAGAGGCAGAGACTGTAGGTCAGACCAACAAAAACCCGCCTGAGTGCTCTGTGTAGCCCATTAGCAGATGATGCATGCCAGGGAGGACACAGGACCTGGGGAAAGGGAGGAGAGCAGGAGACAGCTTTGAATGGGGTTGGGGGGGAGGGTGAGCCGAGGGGTCTTGCTGAGGTGAGGATTAAATAAGACTTACAGGAGAGGGAGCAGGTGCTGTAGAGGTCCCCCACAACTTCCAGTCAGAGGAGTAAGAGTGAGGTCCGCAGAGAACAATGAGGCCAGCACAGTGGGATAATTGGAGGTGGAGCGCAGTCTGGGGTCTGAGGGCCATGAGAACACGGGTGGGCCCTCTAATCTGCACTGTCACCCACCTACACAAAACAAGTTTATCTGACCCATTCAGAGTTTGCCTTAGACGAAAAGTGTTTCCTTTCCAGGACCCAGACTTCCTGAGTTCTCACCAGAATCCTGGCACTTCACACGGCCAGTGCTAAATATTTTGTAATCCCCTGATCTGCTCTTGAATGTCCTTGTGCTCTTGTTAATAAGTGGCCCGAGGGGACACTCCTGTTTTAAAAACCTGAAGTCTTGCATTTTTTCAAACATCAGGAAGATACTTCTTTCTCCTGGCCCTTAGGAGCTCCACTCCTAGCAAGTGACTCAGTCGGTTGGTCTGAATAGACTTGCTGGTGATGAGGCCTCACTGGTGTCCACCCCCCCCCCCCCGCTGCCCTGTCCCCTAGATCCCACTCTGTGCTTAGTCTTTAAAACACTCTTAACAACTACTCTGAGGACAGGCAGCTAGTCTTATTCCCAGGTTGATGGTCACTATGTGAAATTCTAGTAGAAATGGCCCGACAGAGACCACAGAGCTCATGGACAGTGACTTCAAGGGCGGGGGTTTTATTTTTATTTGTTTCATATTCTTACTGGTATCTCACATCACCCAATCGCAACTAAAAATTCTAAGGCAGTAGCTTTACCAACCCGCTAAGTTGGAGAGTCCCCAGAAGGCTTTTCACACAGCGTCTTTCTTACTGTCCCCTGACTTGCTTTGCCTAAATGGATCACCCTAGGATGACAACAAAAGGAAGGGTTTTCATCTTGCCTAAGCTAGCTCTTCTCAGCTACTGGGGAACGCAGACACTCCCTCCTCCAACACCACACATTTTGGGGTTTATCACATGGTTCATTCTCCCCGTTGTTCGAACAGAGCTTCACTTGGTAGCTGGAGGTAAAGATCCGTCTCTGGCCTGTTGGAGATGACAGGGCTTCTCTGCGAGCCTGACATAGGTCATCCCCTTGCTCACCCTCCGTCTCCAGCCGGCCCCTCCTTTCCTTGTGCCCTGAGTCCCCAGGGCAAGAGGGCAGCCCCCGCCCCAACATAAGAGAAGGTGAACGCCAGCTCCCACCCCCAGCAGACCACAGAGGAGTCACTGAAACAAAGGACTGGATTCCACCCTAACTTTGTCAGTGTATTTTACCATGTCCATGAAATTATTAACTTTTTGCTAAAACATTCTGTAGTCAACCTCATGTCAATAAAGTATTGTCTGTTTCTTTGATGCAGATTCTAATGTAGTTCTTCTGTTTTAGCGTGTAGCTTCTGGCTTGGGCATAGCCTGGATTGTTGGGCGAGTTCTTTATGCGTATGGCTACTACACTGGAGGTAAGTATAGAGGAGCAGCTGCCAGGAACACACATTTGGAATCTGCTGCTGCTGCTGCTGCATTTTTCTTGTTAGCAAGAGTTTTGAAAAAGGGAAAGAAACTTGATCTTTACGTGAAAGGTCCATTATTTACTCTTTTACTGATCTTTAAGTAGGAACAAGCTTGCTGTTATTAAGTATTTTCTGTGTCACCTGCTGTTCTAAGAACATTGTATAAGCTATTTAGTCTTAAAATTATATGATCTAGACAACAGCAGCCCATTTTGTACATGGGGGAACCCAGCTTTAGCAAGATTGAGATTCTAAGTCACAGACCTATGTCAACTTTAAGTCAGATTCACACCCAGTGTGATGCCCCGAGCTCCTGCTGCAACCCACCGCTTTAAATACTGTGCCCCGCCGGGTGGGGCAAAAAAGACTTTCTGAGCTGTACTTAACTTCTCCGAGAAGTGGGGAATTCTTCCGAAGGTCCTCGAACAATGTTACTCGATTCACTATACCAAAGTTTTTCTAACTATGTAAAATCAGTAATTTTTAAAATTACTGATTTGCCTTTTGTTTACAAAACTATATAACTTCGGGAGCACAGCTTCACACCTTGGTGTGCGTGTGCCCCACTGCCTCCCAGTACACTATCAAACTGACCACGTCTAACCCTTCTTCCCACCCCCTTTCCTTGAGGTCTCCGCCATCTTTCCCACAGTCTTAAGATTTTTCCGACATTCGCCAACCCTATTATGGCACAGTCCTTTGCCCACAGCTTGAGGCTAAAGAGTTGGTTGGCCTCTTAGGAGCAAGTGTTCGGATGTCCAGTCCAGATGCCCCCTCAGGACAGCTGTGGAAGCTGTGAGCAGCGTCCCACTGGAGCATCCCCTGTAACTTCTGCTCTTGTATTTTTCTTTTCCAGAACCCAGCAAGCGAAGTCGGGGAGTCCTGGGCTCCATCGCCCTCATTGGCCTGATGGGCACAACTGTGTGCTCTGCCTTCCAGCATCTTGGTTGGGTCAAAACTGGCCTGGGCAGTGGAGCTAAATGCTGCCATTAAAGAATTACCAGGTGTTTGAAAGCTCTCATTCACTTTGAGTGACTTATTTCCAGTTACTTTTTTTTTTAATATAATAAAAACTTATCTGGCATCAGCCTCATACCTAATCCTGACTCTGTCACTTATTTCTTTGTGAGTTTTTTCCTAAAACAAGTGACCTGTTCTCCTAGATGAGAGGAGACACAGGTGTGAGGATCCCTCACCCTGCCAGCAGGTGCTACTAGGTAAGTGGAGTTGGGAATGTCTAATTGTAGGCATGGTCCTAAACAGGCCGTGCTGGTGAGAAGTTGGAGTTCAATGATGGAAAGTCTTTAACTTTAGTTACAAGTTTACCTTACCACTTGGTGCTAGGATAACAAGGGTTTCTAAAATCTCTAGAAGATGCTTATATTAAGAACTGAAATGAGGGCTCTCCCTGGTGGCACAACAGGTTAAAGCACCGCATTAGAAAGCTCTTCCAAGCCACTGCAGCACAGTTCGACCTTGGCCAGGGAGCTGACCCACATGGTGCAGCAGACCTCTCCTGACCTGCCCACTGCGACCTTCAGCAGTGTACTTTGTCAATCTATGTGTTCTGCTCCCCACTCTGTCTCTGGTGAATCCTCTCACCCACCATACCTCTGGCCTGTACCCCAGTTCTGTATGCATAAACAATCTTTTAAAATAATATAGTTTATTTTTACATCTTTTTTTTTTTTTAAAAGAATGCCCCTTTAATATAACCCTGGTGATACAGTGTGTTAAAGCACAGCACTGTGAAGCTATCTGCAGCCACTACAACACAAATTCGATCTCCAACCAGGGAGTTGACCCACAAGCACAGCAGACCTCTACTGTCTCACCTGCTGCTCCTCTCAGCAGTTTACGTTAGTCAGTCCCACCTGTTCTACTCCCCATTCTGTCTCTGGTGAATCCTCTCAACCCATCCCAGCCCCACACCTCTGGCCTATGCCCAGTTCTTGTATGCATAAATGAATAAATCTTTACAAAAAAAAAATATGCCTTCATAAGATGAAGGTAATGGTGATTGGTGGGTTTGGGTAGCCCTAGCTTAAATAATAGAATTAAGAATTAGTAGGAAGCTGGGGTCTTGTTGAGCTTTGTCTTTTTGGTTGTTAATAGGAGGTACACCTAGAGTTGAGCCCTGATGGAGGTTCCTGGCATTAGTGAGCAGTGGCCCTTCACCTTTGCTTCAAATCGTGGCAGGCAATGCTTTCAATGTGATCTACCTTTGTCGTTTGCTCTTACAGAAATGGGGTCCAATGAAGTCTCATATAAACCCCCAATACTTAAACAGGTGTTGTGATCGGAGTGGGAGCCCAGGCAACCCTCCACAGTACTCTGGGAGTTCCTAGGACTTGGCAGAATCGTTTCTAGATGACTGTTTTAGAGAAGCTATCTACTTGTCTGGTGAGCTTGTTTCTGTTAAATTCCTTATCTTTTTTTTTTTAAAGATTTATTTATGCATACAGAACTGGGGTACAGGCCAGAGGTGCAGGATTCACCAGACAGGGTAGGGGCAGAACAGGCCGACTGATGAAGCACACTGCTGAAGGAAGAAAGGCGGGTCAGGAGAGGTCTGCTGTGCCATGTGGTCACCTCCTGGGCGGGGATCAAACTCATGCTGAAGTGGCTTTAGCTTCTTAGTGCTGTGCTTTAACCCACTGCACCACCAGGGAGGGCCCCTAAATTTCCTATTTTGTGGGCCCATTGGCATAAATACTGTTACCACTCATGGCTAATCTGGCAGTGTACATTCCAGACAGCTTATATCCATAGAAAAACCTCAGTTTTGTTCCACAGCCCACAGTAGCTCCACACCACTCTGAAGCATCACCCTCCGCAGACAACTGTGTGTCTTTGGCCATGTTTTCCACCTCCCTCAGCCCTAAATTGCCCTGTGAGGGTCAACCTGTGGTGCATGTGCAGTGCCCTGCTTGGGACTCCCGCAGCCAAGGCCAGCTGGGGTCTAGCACCAGACATACATGGGACAGGAGCCACCTGCTGGCAAAGCATCAGTCACCAGGCGATCCCCTGTGTTCCAAGGGCCGCACTTCCCTTCACATGGCTGACAGCACTTGCCCCCAAGGATGCCCTTCTAACTCCATGCCCACTGCACAGCCTTGGGCTCCTTCCTTCTTAAGCGTCACTACCCAGGGGAACTTATGATGGGAAGGCACCCCATCTCCCATGTCGAGTACAGTAACTGTGACCTTCATGTGGCTTTAAGTATTTGAAACATGGCTAGAGCACTACGGAGACTGGTTTGTTTTTAATTAGTGATTATATATCGCAAGTGGATACAGTGCTTCAGAAGCACAGTGGGAAAGCGGTTCACACCTTGGCTGCCCATTAAAGTGCCAGACCAGGACCTTTTGAGAATCCAGAGGTCTGGGCCAGACCCCTGTTCAATTCAATTAGAATCTCAGGATTTTAAAAACCTCCTCTGGGTAATTCTAAATGAACAGCCAACTTTGGGAAGTTTAGCCCTCAAAACCGTGCGTAAGACTCACCTGAAGCTCTTGTTAACATGCAGATTTGGTTGCAGAGTCTGAACTGAGGCTGAGCGGCTGCGTCTGACAGACCCCAGCTGAGAAGCCAGGCTCCAGGTCTGGCCTGCCAACCTGCTCACTCAAACGTGGAGCACAGGACAGGGCATTTGTGGTCTTTAGTTGACATTCTAATTGAAGATACATGACCAACATGGATTTTCAAATAGCAATGCTTTGATATACATTCAATAGCCACCAAGTAAGCACGAGTGGCTACGTTAGCATTAAAGAGAAACACTTCTGGCCTCTAGCTTTAAGGAGCCTGCAGGCAAGGACCTAGAGAGAACATATGCTCAGGTTTGAGGAACAGCTGTGTGGGATTCCTGACGGAGAACAAGGCCCGCAGAGTAGTGAGCAGGGAGACGCAGACATCAGAGAACAGTGCCGGTCCGGGTGGGTTCGGCCAGCCAAAGGCCAGAGTAGCGTGTAAAGCAAGAACATGATGACAGCTGACTCATTTTGAAAAGATGGCTCACTGCTGAGTAGTTTTTGGGTGGGTTTTCATAGCCTCATTTAATTGCTATGGCTTGGTCAGTTACTTCTATCCCTTTTGTTGACATTTCCCCCTCTGATATTGAAAAGAAAGACACCAAGAGCTTTCAATGTAAAAAAGAAAGAAATCACTTTTAATCAGCGGAAAGCTGTAGAGTAAATGAATTAAAAATCAGGCCTTTTATGCCTTCCCACATTAGCATGTGACTGGCACCTGCAGTCTTGCACGCACACCTAGAATTACACGCACACCTAGAATTACAGACACCTGGGCCCAGAGAGCACAGGGCGTGCGTGCATGTGATGGGGTCACCTGTGCTGAGGGACATAGGGCGATGTTGCTCTGAGTGGTACAACTACAAGAGACAGCCAGAGAAATCCTGAGAGAAAGCTGGTCTGTCCCAACTCAGCATCAATGCCTGTAAAAATCTATCGACGACTCCATAATTACCTTAGAGAACTGAAGATGAACCTAACCAGCCTGGGATTGTTGTAGAAGTTAAACTCACAACTGGGCAGGAAGGACTCACTGCTCCCAGTTTTCTGGACCATCCTTAGTTGACTTAAATGGGTGATGTCATTAATTTAAACCAACTTTCATGGCCAGATTTTCATATTAGAGAGTGGTAGATTTAGGAGTACCCACAGTGAAAATCAAAGGGAGAAAAGGGGCCTGTGCTACCTTTTGTATGTGAATAGTTTCTCTGCCTAGAAACGTCTTCTTGTGCTCACTGTAGCACTGGGAGGGGCCCAGGGCCTGAACAGAGGACACACTTCTGTTGGCTCCCTCCCCCGGTTTCTCTTTGAGGAATTGGCAGAAACTAGTTTTCTCCCAGTGTCTAAGTCACACTTGAATCCCCTAAGATTGAGTGAGAACATTCTGTTGGCTTGCCCAGTGTTGTATCTGCATCCTCTGTGAAGAGGATTCAAGTGGTCTTGTGGTTTATATGGACAGAATTTGCCTATCATCATATGTAATTAGACACAGGCCCAATAACAAGAATCATGCCTTATTTATGACCACAAAATGAGCTACTGTGATGGTCAAGTGTCAAATGGAACATGCCCAGATGGCTAGTGAAACATTACTTCTAGGTGCCTGGATGATGAGCATGTTTCCAGAAATCATTAGCATCTGAACTGAGTAAAGCAGGAGGCCCTCACCCATGTGGGTGGGCAGCATTCAATTCATTCAAGGCCCAAACAAAAGAGGCAGAGGAAGGGTGAGCTCTCCCTCTGTGCTGAGACCTCCATCTTGGCCTGCTCTCAGACACCTGTGCTCCTGGTTCTCAGGCCTCCAGATTCAGACTTAAGCCAGCTTCTCCCCTGGCTGTGAGGCCCTCACTCTCAGAATGATTACCATTACCAGCTTTCCTGGGGATCCAGACAGCTGGCTGTGGCCCTCTCACTCCACAGTCACTGCAACAATTCTCATAACTGACCTCCAGGAAGGAAGCAGCGGAGGGAGGACACGGCAAGGCCCTGAAGCCCTACAGGCCACAGCCACCCAACAGCTCTTGGAGGCCAGGCTCTGCCCCAGAGGCTGGGGAGCCTGAGCTCACCTGGGCCATATGAGTTTTATTACAGCAACCGCTATAGGCCCTCTTGTCCTCATTGCAAACAAGATCAAATCCTCTGTCCTGTACTTGTAACATCAGCCCTATCCTTGGTCAGACTATGATATTAAGATGTGTTTAGTTTCAAAGCATGACATGAAAGGATGACCAGGGTGATTTAATTTTAGTATGCTACCGTAACGCACCAACGTGTACAGTACTGGCCACTCTTCCATCCCGGAGAGCACACTCTGCCTCAAGGGCTGGAGACAGCTCTAGGTGGAAATGAGGTGCTAGCCCTGCAAGTTCACATTCACACAGCAGTGACCCATCTGTTATCTCTGCCCTTCCCTCCCCATCAGCTCTCTCAGAGGGGTGATAAGGGGCCAGGACTTAATGTCAGGGAGCAGAAATCATCTGTACTGACTGACTCCACCAGGAACAAACTTTAAAGCCAGCTAGGAAATGGACAGTAACCACAGTCAGATATGCGTTGATGCAATCCTGTTCAACTCGTGCTCCAGAATCATGTTGCTGGCTCTTACAGATTAATTCACAACATTCTCGATTAATATCTAAAAGGCACTTGTCACATTTTCAATTAGGAAGATGATTGGCAGGTGAAGAATAACACTGGCCATTCCCCTGTCCTGAACGGCCACCCATCTGGATTTAAAGCAGTATGCAGCTCAACGGCCTCGCACAGTCCACAGTCCACAGCCTGGCCAGGCTGACCGCTTGTCTTCAAAAAGCAGACTCCACATCACCCATCTCCACGCACACAGTCTTGAGCTGTGAGTAGTACTCAATGGTCACGCGGCCATTCTCTCTGCCAAACCCTGAAAGCAAGAGAAGGGGCGAGTTAGAGCCCTCGCTGCATGGTGTGACAGGACCTGGCAGTTGTCATAGGCAGGGCTGGAGGAATAACACAACTTAAGAGTTCTGGAACCAAATCCTCAGATACAAGTAGGCGCAGCAGAGCTGGGCTTGGGAGCTGGCCTTTGAGGATGGGTCTCATTTCCTACCAGCAGGACTATTTGTACTGAGGTAACACTGGATCCCAGCATTGTCTATGACTCAGACAGGATCACACTCCCCGGCCCATGCAGGTCACCACACCCACTGCCGAGACCCACCACAGTCTGCAGGTGTTCACTGCTCTGGGCAGGTGTCTGAGAAGGGGCAGGTGTTCTCTGCAACAATCACCCTGATGCCTTCATTTTATCTTATTTACTTTTGTAGAAAAAGGTGTGAAAGTAGAATTCCAAAGTCTAGGTTTGGGAGCTGGCTTTGCTGGCCTGCAAGTGTGAGCACACTGCTGAGTCGCCGAGTTTTGGCTATATGTGCCATATCCCAAGGGGAGGGACAGAGGAGGTGACTTGGCCACAGCCACCTGGCTAGGCCAGGCTGCCTCCCTGCACCCACAAAGGCTTCTCCTGTGCCCACTGTGTGCCAGGCACTTGAACAACACAGGCACACACTCTGCTTTCACAGAGCTTTCATTTTTGCAGCATAGAGCAGGTGAAAACAAGCATATACAATGATTGCAAATTATGAAGAGAGTGCAACAGTGGAGAGAGTTGCTTTAGATGAGAGTCAGGGATAGCTTTTCTGAGGATTAAAGGTCAGAGATGCTAGCTACTCAAAGCACACACAGGCTTTTACACAAAGCATTCCAGGCTGAGGGAAAAAGATGGTGGGGCAGGGCAGATCTGAGAACGGAAATAGGAACACACACATGGGAGAGCAGAGAGTGAGGGGAAGGTGGGCTGAGGTGGCCTGGATCTGACCGGAGTGAAAATGGACTCTGGCGATCTCGACCCTCAGCAGCCAGGTCACAGGTAAACATTAATAGACATAACAGACACCAAAGTTTCATGTGACCGCTTTTACCCTCCTATGTGTGAGAAACTGCACTTTTCTGACAGATCTCAGTAAAAAGAAAACTTCTGTTTGCAACCCACCATAATGACTTCGCTCAGGGGTGACAATCTGCGGCCTAATACGGGACTCCCTCGGGGTCATGGTGTGGAGAACAGACTTGACATTAGACTTGACATTAGTGAACAGTGACATAGACTTGACATTAGTGAATGGAAACTTCTCAGGAATGCTAGGCGCAGTCAGAGAGCGGGATCTGATTTGTGTTTTAAGATCACTTCGGTGCTGTGTAGAAAAGACTAAGGTGGGGAAAGGCAGAGCAGAAAGGAAGCGGTCCCACAGGGGGTGCTGTGGGGTCAGGATGTGAGAAGCGGCACGCCTGCAGATCAGCCTCTGAGAATGGGGTCTCCACAAAGTCCAAACTAACATTCATACCGCAGCATGTGGGCCTTCAGAGAATAGTTACAGACAACAAACCCAGAAGCCTGGACCCTCCCAGTACACGAGACTTAGAAACCTGCCCTGTTGTGCTCACACGGCGGAGTGATGGGTGGGTACAGGAAACGCCTGGGCAGTGGCTAAGGGAAACATCCCTGTGGGCCAGCCAGTGCCATGATGATGACTGTGCTGACTGTAAAATGTGAGACTGAGGGTTTCTTATTGATTTAGCATGGCAGAAAATAAATTAATGTACGCTTCCTGAGCTCCGACTTTAGAACACAATATGTGAGCTCTCGTATAGGAGCAGGAGTGGCTTACACCTTTTTGAGCTGTACAGCAGCAGTTCACAGACCAGCTGCTTATGTATCAGAACCTTCTGGAGAGCTGTAGGAAAACATTTAAAGATTCTCGGAGATGGAGGCAGGTGGTCTGGGGAGCAGCAGGAAGCCTTGCATCTCCCCAGGTGATTCAGACGCACAGTCAGGAGGAGGAACCTGGGCTGTGGGGACTAGATCACCAGCACTGATGGGGCCCCACCGCTCTCACGCTTTCCGGCTCCTCACCTGACTTCTTGTATCCACCAAAGGGCAACTCCACGGGACTGACATTGTAGTTGTTGATGAAGCACACTCCAGCCTGAAGCTCGGCCGCCACTCTGTGAGCACGCTGGATGTCCCTGAGCAGGAGAGATCGTATCCATTATTCAGGTTCTTCTACAACTTTAACAGGTAAAGTCAGACTGCCAGTTCTAAAAGTCTCAAAATAATAACTGAGCCTTGACTCTTCAAAACCTTGTTTAAAATCTTTCGTCACTCAGGTCAAACAATTGAGGATTAGAGTTTTACAGTCTCAGCCAAAATCATCTATAAAATAAGTTCCAGCATCAAAGATGCCAAAACATTTCAATGGATAAAAAAGGCGTCTGGTAGTGCTGTAACCACCAGACTTTCACATGCAACAGAATGGAGAGTGACCCTTGTCTTACCCCTTGCGCAAAATTAATACAAATGGATCACAGACTTAAGATCATAAAACTCATCAAAGAAAACAGTAATAAATCTTTGTGACCTTGGATGAACCATCATCTTCCCTGACATGACATGGAATGTAAGGGACAGAAGAAAAAATGGAGTAATAAAAGTCTTATCAATGTTTAAAATTTTTATGCTGCAAATGAGTCAAGAAAGTAAAAAGACAGCTCACAACCACACCTCACTGGGCCAGGGAGGACCAGGAGGAAGGTGC
>NW_004567125.1:10827115-10828853 GCF_000260355.1 Condylura cristata | reverse complement strand
CTCTCATACAAAATGCTCAGGGAAGCATGATTCAAAATAGCCTCAAAGAAGAAACATCCCAAACATCTAGCGGTTCATGAAAAGATAAACGAAATGTGGTCTATCCATGTAGTGGAATATTTTTCAATAACAGAATGGAATAAATACAGATGCAGACTCTAACATAAAGGAAACTTGAAAACTAAGTGAAAGGAGCTAGTTCAAATAGGTCACATACTGCATGATTCCATTTACATAAACTATTCAGAATAAGCAAATCTACAGAGTCAAAGAGTAAATTAGTGGGTTAGAGGAGGGAACAGAGTGACAATGTTCTGTGCATGATAAACCATGTTCTAAAATTAGAACACTCCTTCAGAATACAAGGAGAAGCTGCTATATCAAGTCTTCCTCCCAGATCCCCAAAGTGACAAAAACTTAACCTTGTATGTCACCAAAGTATAATTTCAAGCATAATGCAGCCATAGAAAACTACCTCCTGCTGCCAACCACTAATCGAAATCTATATATCACCAAGCAACGCCCAAGTATTTTCAAAGAAATGTTGCTCCCAAAACAGTTCTTGCTTTTACTGTGATAGGATGGGTGAAGGGGCTTCAAATGGTACAAATGCAAACTTCTAGTTATATGACTAACCATTTCTAGGGATGGAAGGCACAGCATAGTGACTACAGTTAACAATACTGTGTCATGCGATTTGACAGATGCTACGAAAGCAAATCTTTAAAACATAAAAAATATTGCAATTTTGTGAGGTGATGGATGTTAACTAGACTTAGCGAGGTCATCATTTCATGATATATCTATTTCAGCTCACTGTGTTGTACACTTTAAACTAATACAGTACTATATGTCAATTATATCTTAATATAACTGGGGAATAAACAAAGCAAAAATAAAAAGAGAGAGAAAACGCATGAGAGCAAAATCCAGCGAGGGAATCAGAGCGATCACACACATGACAAGGCAGTCACGGCAGCCCCTTTCTTCAAAGACGTTGGGGTGTCCTTGCCACATACCTGGTGAAGACCCCAGCAGCTAGTCCAAAAGTGGTGTCATTAGCTCGTTCCAGAACCTCGGCTTCTGTGTCGAATGATAAAATGGACATAACTGGTCCAAAGATCTCCTCTTTTACACAGGTCATGTCATCTCTGCAATTAGCTGCAAACATCATAACACCAAACATCAGGGATCGGTATTCCAGGCACTGAAAATGCATTCTTGCCCACAGTCAACAGTGAAATGCACAGTTTTTACAAAATTTCAATGCACTGCCAGTATAATACCAAATGGGACATCCCTTCTGCGTGGCAAATTATAAAGTATGTATTAGTGACTCATAGCTCTGTGTAATTCTAGGTCCACTTCTTTTAATTCACCATAAGGAAACAGCTAAAGAAGTGAGACATGCTAGAGAGAGGACATTCATTACAACATGACTTATGACAGTGAACACTGAAAGTAGCAAACCAATCATCCACACGGAGGGAATGATCACAAACTATACACATCCCAACAAATACTTGAGGAAGCTTCTAAAAGTAATGTTTCTGAAGCAAATTCAGAAAGTAAGTGCTTATGATAAAACACTCACTGAAAAAAATGCAAACTATAATAAAACGTGGTTCCAGCTTGTTAAAATGTTACACATATTAATGTTTTTAAACTTTTCCATTTTTCTTCGTGACTCAGTATTAGAAATAGAAAAAAATTATATCAATAAAACAAGAAACTCTAA
>NW_004567125.1:10815415-10825935 GCF_000260355.1 Condylura cristata | reverse complement strand
CTCACCACCTCTGCACCTCTGGCCTGTACCCCAGCTCTATATGAATAAATAAATCTTTAAAAAAAAATTCAGCTGAATCTGTATTTTCAGAACAAAGGGGAAGAAATGATATAGCATAACTCAATCTATCTACATAGATTTTTTAAATCTACAAAATGACTATTATCAGGGATGCCACGTCCATTGCAAAATGATAAAGGAAACCATGGGAATGGCAGCAGTAGTTACCCCTAAGGTAGGAGGGAAGTAGACAGGTTGAGGACAGTAGGATTATCCTGTGCTTGATGATCCAAACCAGAAAGCTTTAAGACTGAAAAGGGGTGGGAGGCTAAAAATGACTAAGTCAAAAATTATTTAGAATATTAACATATTATCTGACAAATGGGTCCACCCCAGTTCTGTATGCATAAATAAGTAAAATCTTTTTTTTTTAATATTAATACATTATCTGACAAATGAATCTCATTCAGGTGTTCCTCATTTCACTGCACTTTGCAGATGCTGCGTTTTTTGCACACTGAGGGCATGGACCCACCACCCTTCAAACAAGGCTACCCGTGCAAGGTTTCCAACGGCATCTGCTCTCATGTCTGTGTCACATGTCATTAAGATATGCACACTGGGCCCTCCCTGGTGGTGCAACGTGTTAAAGCACAGCACAATGAAGTTGGCTGCAGCCACTGCAGCACTGAGTTTGATCCCTGTGCCAGAGGTGACCCACATGGCACCACAGACCTCTCCTGACCTGCCCGCTGCTCCCCTCAGCAGTGTACTTCGTCGATCTGCCTGTTCTGCTCCCCACTCTGTCTCTGGTGAATCCTGTCACCACCCTGCACCGCTGGCCTGTATACACCCCAGTTCTGTATGCATAAATAAATAAATCTTTAAAAAAAAAATGCACATTGTTTTTTAAATGTGATTGCAACGTAACAGACTACAGGATAGTGTAAGTATCACTTCTATAGGCAGAAAGCCAGAAACTTTATGATGTGGTCTTGAAACAAACCACAGTATGTATCTTTGAGATGTGTCTATACATACCTTGAGAAATGAAATGCAATACTTAATCTCTTATCAAATGTGAACATATTTTATATCCTCATTTCCAGAAAACCAGAGGTCCACATAGTAAGTCCCAGAAAACTAACCCATGGGGTCATCCACAAGGAGGGCATACAGAATTAACTGGAAGGTAACGGGGAATTTCCCCTTTAATCTGGGTCATGGAGACACACAATTGCTAATCTTCACTACACCACTGACATAGTTTGCAGTCTTTTCTACCTGATGTTTAATTCTTAACTGTTTAGAAATAAACAAGAGGACATACTTAGCACACAGGGACTCATGTAATATCCATCCTTCAATTTGGGATCTTCGGGTACATATGGGTCTCCACCACACAACACTTTAGCACCCTGCCGAAAAGGAAAGAGAATGCCTATTTCATGTTCAACATGTCACCCCACTTGCACACCTGAAATGTTCCATGTATTCTGAACAAATGCATGGCTACGCCCTACAAGTACAAGCAGAACACTGCTCAGACACCAAAGGAGTCCATGGGGAAATGCCAGCTGGGCACTAGGGGATCCAACTGACCCCGCACTTGCTCCTGTTTCTCACCTGCTCCTTTGCCACTTTAACAAATCCAAGGACTCGCTCCAGGTGCGGTCGGTTGATAAGAGGCCCCATCCTTGTGTCTTCCAGAAGGGGATCTCCAATTTTTATACTTTGGGTCTGTTTCACCACTTCCGCTGTAAACTTGTCAAGGATTTCCTTTTGCACAAATACCCTTGTGCCATTACAACAAACCTACAGGACAGACATAAATATATATGTATGTGAGGTGGGAGGGGAGGAGCAGGGAAGGATCCAACAGCTTTAAACACTATAGGTTTTTCCTAAAAGATTAATTTATTCATGCTTACAAGAACTGGAATATAGGAGAGAGGTGTGGGGTGGGATGTGGTGAGAGGGTTCACCAGAGACAGAGTAAGGAACAGAACAGGTAGATCTACTGACACACACGGCTGAGGGGAGCAGCGGGCGAGACAGGAGAGATCTGCTGCGCCATGTGGGTCACTCCCTGGCCAGGGATGGAACTGTTGCTGCAATGGCTGCGGATAGCTTCACAGTGCTGGGATTTAACCCCTTGCACCACCAGGGAGGTCCAAAAGCCTATACTTTTTTAAAAGGTTAGGTCCGTTTTGAAAACTTAGTTAGCCCCACACTGAAGAGGATCACTTAGATAACTGTGGACACCCCACCCAATAAGCACAAACTGTCTTGCCCTTTTGAGTAAAGGTTTTATCTTTCTGCTTTCTTCAACTTCCTCAAGACCATTAGTGACCTGTGGTGCTTTCCTAGACCCACAGATCAGCTGCTCCAGATTTGAGGAGAGGTGAGCACGGGAGCAAATGAAGAATGAAGATATTAAGAACTGAGGGCTGGAGCCTAAGAATCACCCAGAATCCTTCACAGTCAACATTTGTCTCTAAAAGTCACAGATTATGATTAATTATATAAAATAAAAGCAAAAATACCATTCAAATCAGAAACAAAATAGAACACTCAAAAAAAAAATCTACGGAATCAGGGAAATTTAATTTATGATAAAGGTAGATTCCAACCACTGGATCAAAGATGGACTGCTAACAAGTGGCAACAGAACAACTGGTTGGCCATGTGGAAAATAAGATACACAGCTCACACCACACAGAAGAAATTCCAAATATGTCAGGACTCTAAATGCAGGAGATGAAGCCACACAATTACCAAGAGAAGATACTGGTGAATTTCTCCCTAACCCAGGTATAGGAAAAAGTTTCCTAAATCAAAGTCTAGATGCAGTGGAGGAATAAATCTGACTACATAAAAAGACAAATCTGTGCATGGCAAGAAATCCAGCAAGATGCATTTTGTTGTCTCCCTCCACAGTTCGGCCAGGGAAAGTATAGATGGTCTAGAACTCCCTGCTGTCCAGAAAGTAAAGGACATTGAGGACCTCAAAGAAAACTGAGGACCTATTAAAAGGTCATAAAAAGGGCCTTCCCTGGGAGGGAAATGCACGGGACTAGGGTGGTGGCACAGGGGTGATCTGGTGATGGGAAACCCGCAGGGATTACAATCGAGATGGAAAAAAAAAATGTGCAAAATGATGTAAAAATAAACTTTGTAATAAAAAAATAAAAAAAAAATCAGGTAATGGAAAAAAAAAAAAAAAGGGCCTTCCCTGGTGGCGCAGGTTAAAGCACAGCACTAAGAAGCAAAGCCACTTCAGCATGAGTTCGACTCCTGCCTGCCCTGGAGGTGACCACATGGTGCGGCAGACCTCTCCTGACCCACCTGCTGCTCCCCCTCAGCAGTGTACTTCCTCCATCTGCCTGTTCTGCTCCCCACTCTGTCTCTGGTGAAGCTTCTCACCACCCCTGTACCCCAGCCTGTATGCATAAATAAATCTTTAAAAAAAAAAAAAGATCATAAAAAGGAATATTCACTCACTAGCAGAATCGGTCACTATCTGAACATTAAAACATTAAAACCCCTGGAGGCACAGGGAGCAGAGTCAGTGCTATCAAGCTGCCTCCAGTCACTGCAACATAAGCTCCAGCCCCAGCCAGACCTCTCCTGTCAAATCTGCTGCTCCCCTCAGCAATGTGTTTCAGTAGATCTGCCTGTTCTGCTCCCCACTGTTTCAGGTGAATCCTCTCAAGCCCTCCCCCCACATCTCTGGCCTACACCCCAGTTCTTGTATGAATGAATTAATAAAACAGATCTTAAAAAATTTTTTTTAATAAACAATAATATAATGGGTTGTAACCCACAGAATGAAACAAGTATTATAAGTGTACAGCTCATGTAAATAAATAAAAGTTCTTTCTTACAGTAAAAAAGTTAATTAATATATAGAGATGGAAAGAACAGAATTGAAAAATCACCATTTGGCACTCAATGAAAACTGTTTCCAGCAAATATCATTGAGATGTCAAAATTTGATAACAAAAAATAAAAGGATGGTCTCACCTCTCCCCTACATGATATTGAATCACTACAAAAGAAGACATGATAACTTTGGTGCTTCTGCTAAAAAGTACATGACCAGAATCTAATCAAAAGTTAAGCCAAACAGTTCAAAAACGAGGTAATTTCTACCGCAAAAATGGCCTGTATAATTTGAAAAATGTCCAGTTTCTGAAAAATAAAGGAGATTTAAAAAGACATGACAACAAAAATCCATCTTCAAAATTAGATCATGAACCAGAATTTAAAATAAAAATCTGCTTTTGTGGCCCTCCCTGGTGGCGCAGCGGGTTAAAGCACAGCACTGAGAATCTAAAGCCACTTCCGCATGAGTTCGATTCCCGCCTGCCCCGAAGGTGACCACATGGCGTGGCAGACCTCTCCTGACCCGCCTGCTGCTCCCCTCAGCAGTGTGCTTTGTCGATCTGCCTGTTCTGATCCCCACTCTGTCTCTGGTGAAGCCTCTGGCCGCCCCTGAGCCTCTGGTCTGTACCCCAGTTCTGTTGCACCAATTAATTAAAACCTTTAAAAAAAAAATCTGCTTTTGCTTAACCACCATCAAACAAGAGGAGAAATATGAATTAAGGGTTGCAGATGAAGAGCACTCTATTAAGTTTTTGGTTTTACTAAGTACATTGTATTGACAGAAGAGAAAGTAATTGTTCCTAGGAAATACACATGAGTATTGGGAGATCAGGAGTATTATGCCTACAGCTTTCAAACACAACAGAAAAAAAAAAGTGTGCATGTGTATACACGAACAAATAAACACAATGACAAAGTAAATGTAATAAAATGCAAGGACTTCCTTGCACTGTTTATGCAACTTTAAGTCTCAAAGTAGTTCATAATAAAAAGCTTTAAAGCATCCTGTTAGATGCTAGGTGGAGAGTCCATGCAACCTTTCTCAAGGCTGCCACATACCTCTCCTTGTGTGAGGAAGTTAGCCATCAGTGCCCCCTTCACAGCATTTTGCAAATTACAGTCTGAGAAAATGATCAGGGGAGATTTGCCTCCAAGTTCCAAGGTCACGGGTTTGATTCCTTTAGCTGACATCTCCATGATCTGACAGAATAAGAACAGGCACATTTAGAAGTTTAACACAGGTGAGGCTTCAAGCCAGGTAAACTGAATTACATGTGCGGTTCAAGTCATCTTGTTCTCAGTATACTCTGCCCAGTGTCTATTTCAAATACTTTTCCAGAACATCAAGAAGTCACAGAATTGCACTCGACAGTCAATTCACCTGATGGGCTCAGGTTAAAACTCTTTTAGTTCACTGTTCTATGTTCAAGGCTGAACACAGAGCTATGGCACAAATTAAGGTGAAAACACAGACTCAGAGTTAATCTGAGAGGACACCTGCCTTCTGAGGCGGATGCTCTAGGTGAGTTAAGTCACCAAACAGTGCAAGTGGCAACCATGCCATGCAATCTCAAAACACAGGCAGAAGATGGTGGCCTCCACAGCCTCCAATTAGTGCCAGCGTGCTGTGCCAAGCCCCATCGGACCTCCCCAGCCCCCACAGTATGCTCCGAGGACAAGCTGGGAAAGACCGGAAGATGAGACCCCAAGACCACTCCAGGCAGGCCTGCCTTGCCCTAGCGACACCATGGTCATTAATCAGTACTGGTTTTATCTTTACCTTTGTGCCAGTGGGCACACTTCCAGTGAAGGAGACTTTGGCCACATCACGATGCTGACACAGAAACTGGCCTGTGGCTGCCCCTCCCTGCACCACGTTGAAGAGCCCGGGAGGTGCACCAGCCTGGGTATAGATTTCAGCCAGCAGCAGTGCAGAGACAGGCGTGAAGGGAGATGGTTTAAAGATCATGGCGTTACCTGCGTAAATCCAAGACACAACACAAGAAGAACTTTGATGTTTGGTGAACCTCTAAGGACAGGACTAAATAAATAGGGAAAACTTGATTGATAGTTTTCTATTCTCCCCACCAAATAAATCCTAGACCAACAATGTTATTATAAGTAAATATATCTTGTTCTTCCACTTTTGGTTTCTCTTGTTAAACAGACCTACATTCCCTCCCAGTCTCAACTAATCACCCCATTTCTTGGCCTTTCCACATTATGTCATCTCATTTAACTCTAGCAATAATGTAGGAAGTAGGTATGATTCATCCCTTGACCCCCTCCCCAAACAATAAAGAATGCTTATGTTATGATGGATGGGATGACAAGTTTCCTGATATACCCAGGGTGAAACCCTGCCGTTTATGCTCTTGGGGACTCAGCCTGTTGGAAGTGCTCCCAGTGAGCCCACCAGGTGACAAATAAATCTCTCTCCACCTCTCTGAGTGCCATCTGATTTCTCTGGGAAATTGCTGTAACAGTGGTAATGCTTTTCTAACCTTATAGTTTCCTTCTGAGATACAGTAAGCCTTCTTCTCCAAGGTCTTTCTCTTTTAGTCATATGAGAAAACTTGAGTCAATCACACACAGTTTGTCTCTCAGAAGCCTTGATTAATAATCATTTCTCTTAAGACACAAACAAATCCTGCTTCCTCCGTGAAGTTAAATCTCGAAAGACTAACCTCCCCACACAGAAATTTGTTTCCAGATTTCTTGTACAGAAGGGCAGAAAACTTACAAATTTCACAAATTTAATTCAATTGGACAGTAAAAACTAAGACCTTTATGACCAAAATTAACTTTCTTCCTTTTCATAAACAAAGAAACATTATATCAACAAAAAGGGAGTAGCAGAGACAGGATCTGTGTGTATGACCTGCACTGCAAACTCCCTGAAGTCTGGGAAGTGGTCAACCCTGTCCCCTGAGGCGTGGTTTGCCCAGCACAGGCCCATGTGCACAGGTAGAGGGCTGTCAACAGGAGGAGGGTGGTCCCCAGTGGAGGAGTAAGTCACTCTTACCGCAGGCCAACGCCGGGGCTGACTTCCAGCAGGCAATCTGGAAGGGGTAGTTCCAGGCTCCTATCCCCACACATACTCCGAGAGGCTCCCTTCTGGTATAGCCAAACGACCCACCGGCGAGCTGGATGTGTTCACCTGAGGGGAGGTGGGGTACAGAATGCAGCTCTGCCTTTCCCAAGACTTCCCAACACCTGTACTTAGCTTATACCCCACGCAGACTGGCCGCCTTACTACTCCCAGGACCCAGGGCCCACCTGTCTCCATTCTTGCTAGCAAACCCTGGTCATATAACAATATAATTCAACTTTACTGAGCACTGAATAGGTAACTTTGATGAAATGAAATGGAAGTGAAGGGAGACACAGAGACAAGGGAGCCTGAAGACCCCAAAACCTTGGGCTCCAGGCTCCTCACAGTCCCTCGGAATCTGTTTGATGATAAAATATCAAACATGGACTGCTGCAAATTTTATAAACAAAGAAACTTTTTTACAAAATAGGTAAAACAAGTAATTAGGTTCAAAGCTCAGGCACCATGCTGGATGCTTTATACTCATTATCTCACTCAATCCTATAGTACTCACAAAGATAGGGATTTTTATCTCCAGTTTAAATAAGATAAAGCAGGGCCCTCCCTGCTGTCACAATGGGTTAAAGCACAGCACTAGGAAGCTAGCCACACCTCCTTCAGGGTGAGTTCTATCCCTGGACAAGGAAGTGATCCCAAGGCGCAGCAGACTTCTGTCTCACCCACAGCTCCCCTGTTCTACTCCTCACACTGCCTCTGGTGAATCCTTTCACCCCTGCACCTCTGACCTACACCCCAGATCTGTATGCAAAAATAAATCTAAAAAAAAAAGGTCCTCCCTGGTGCAGCGGGTTAAAGCACAGCACTGAGAAGCTAAAACCACTTCAGCAAAAGTTCGATTCCCAGCCCGAGGCGACCCACATGGCGCAGCAGACCTCTCCTGACCTGCCATCTCGTCAGCAATGTACTTCATCAATCTGCCTGTTCCGCTCCCCACTCTGTCTCTGGTGAATCCTCTCACCGTCCCTGCAACTCTGGCCTGTACCCCAGTTCTGTATGCATAAATAAATAGTCTTAAAAAAAAAAACAGGCCCAACTACTAAAAATATAAAATTAAATAAATAAATAAGATAAAATACTTCCCAGGATCACCCAAATAGAAAGAGAAGATCCTTAGATTTTAACCCAGGCCTATTTTTTTTTTTTTTTTTTTACATTTTAAAAGAATAGGTTTATTAGGAAAAGGAGAAAAAGCGAGGGCCCTGCATAGTCAGAGGTGGACAGGAGAGCTACACCGCCCAGGCCTGTCTTGATGATGCCCCTATTCTGATCTTCCCCACCAGGCTCTGTAGCTCTGTCCCTCTGTCAGCCTGGGCCAGGAGTCTGGGGGAGGGCTCACCAGCCATGGATGCAGCCAGGCCTGCAAAGTACTCCAGACACTGCCAGGAGGTGTCAATGTCCAAGCGGGCCTCAAAGACGGACTTGCCATTGTTGATGGTCTCCATGGTAGCGAGTTCATCCTTCCGTTCCTTTGTGGGACAAGACTAGGTTTAAGACATTTCCATAAACCTCAACATATGCAACATTCAAAGAGAATACTACGGCCAGTTTTTAAAAACAGAAACAGCTTGTACATTACCTGAAAATAAAATGGTACATGTGGAAGAAAAATAAAAGCTTACTGCTAAATAGCAGCCCTGTTGTACACAGCCCTTATCTCCGCCAGAGTTAATGTCACAGACTGAAGACTAATAACTCACTTTGGGCCAGTTAGAAGAGGTGCATTTTTAGAAGTAAAGGTAGGTATACTGTATAAACATGCATGTATATGTATATGTAAGGGAGAATAGTTCTTAGGAAATTATACAAAACACCAATACCACTTGAGAGGTTGTATACCCCATCCTTCTATTTATCTTCTAAACAAGTAGAACATGTCAAAATCACAAGACTATTATTGTCTCCAGTTGTAGCCTATACAACTTAAAAGCGATGTGGGCGACGATCCAACAATAAACAGAGATTTGGGAAAGCAGATCTCAACAGAAAAGCTAAAGTGTCCTTTCTGTCCCACAGAAGATAAAAAAAAATAAATATGTAAGAAACAGATATCTGCTATTATAGATCCAATGTAAAATAAACAGGGGAATTCTGAGCAAAAGATGAATACAAAAGATAAATCAAACAATTGGCAAAAAGAAGCACTGAGATTAAACCTGGTTAAGCAGTAAAACCAACTGAGGCCTCTGCACCTCTGTGTGCCTGGCTTCTGTGCACCGTGTGTGGAAGACTTGGATAAGACACTCCCACAGACTGCCTGGAGACAATAGCCCACATGTTGCTGCATTGGGGGACAGCAAGCAGCAGCTGGCTGACTGCAGTCAGGCTCTGAGATACTCTGGGGATAGCTCGAGAAGTACTCCCCATTGTAAGGGGGGCATTCCCTGCCTCTGTGGCCAACGTGTCCCCTCAAGTTCCCCATGAAAGTTGATTATCTTCCCGGTGACTGCACCCATAAAGTTGACAATCCTTTGTTTCCCCTGGACCCCATATCTCCTCCTATTGTCACCTAGTCTGTCATGCCTGTTCACTAAGAGCTCTTCAATGACAAGCAATATCTTGTCTTGCAAATCTGCTCCTTGACTTGTCTCTCAAAACGTGGCCCTAGGAGTGTGCTCCTGACTGCCAGAGCCAACCAGAAGTAAAATGAAATGGCAACAGGAACTAACAAAAGCATCTACCTACTATACAGACTGAAGAAAAGATGGGAGCAGGAATATGAAAATCGATACGACAGAGGATACTTTGCGAGTGAGATTCTGCAAGGACCAGAGTGCTAAGGTGCTTTGATTTATCCTGCCTTAGTCAATACTAAGGAAAAATATATACAGATCCAGTTTCTTTTCCTTCAAGGAGCTTACTTCTAAGAGTTGGTACATTCTAAATAAATATTGAAATTAGTGAATGGGTGTGTCCTGCAAAAAGGATAATTTGTTCACAATCAAATGTGGTCTAAATTAAATTGTCCGTTAAACCAACAATTTATCATCTCATCCCTGATTCTATACTTACCAAAAACCACTTCTTAACAGGTAATTTGTTTCCAGTTAAACCAGCACTAGAAGGGGGCCCAGGAAGATAGCCAAACATTAGTTCTTCAACAAGGTATAAACTATTCCCATTCTTGAATGTACTGAGTGTGACTAATAGGAAATATTTTTTTTTCAAAAGCTTAAAAATGTCATTCCTAGAATGCAAGAGGGGAATTAGGACCTCAAAAGGAAGTAGGTACTAGTTCACTAATCAGCATGGATAAACTGATGAATCAGTGTATGACATCTGAAACCCATACAGAAATATTAAGCTGACAAAAGTGAAATGCCGCTGAGCTTCCGCATTAGCTCAAGAACAGGCAGGCAGAAGTACACTGGACAAAGGCTGTACTGCTTACAAGATCACCCTGAGCAAATTTTTTTTTAAATAAATAATGTAATAGTTTATTTTTACATCATTTTGTGCATCTTTCCATCTCAGTTGCAATCCTCGTGGGCTTCCCCTCACCAAATCACTCGTGTGCCAT
>NW_004567125.1:10797827-10814655 GCF_000260355.1 Condylura cristata | reverse complement strand
TGCCACGCCATCTGGTCACCTCCGGGGCAGGCGGGAATCGAACTCATGCGGAAGTGGCTGCAGCTTCTTAGTGCTGTGCTTTAACCCGCTGCTCCACCAGGGAGGGCCAGAACAAAATTTTTTTAAAGATTTGTTTTATTTATGCCTATAAGAACTGGGGTACAGGTCAGAAGTGTAGGAGCGGTGAGAGGATTCACCAGAGACAGAGTGGGGAGCAGAATAGGCAGATTGACCAAAATATACTTCTGAGGAGAAGCAGTGGGTGAGACAAGAGAAGTCTGCTGCGCCCTGTGTGTCAGCTCCCTGGCCAGGGATCGAACTCGTGCTGCAGTGGCTGCAGATAGCTTCATAGTTCTGAGATTTAACTCCTTGCAACACTGAGGAGCCCCTTCCCCCTCACTCACCTACCCCCACCAAGGAGCTAGCTAACTCATATGGCACAGCAGATCTCTCCTATCTCACCTGCTGATCCCCTTAACAGTACATTTCAGTAAATAAGCCTATTCTGCTCCCCACTCTACCTCTGGTGAATAATCCTCTCACCACCCCGCACCTCTGGCCTACACCCCAGTTCTTGCACACAGAAGGAAGAAAGGAAGGAAGGAAGGAAGGGAGGGAGAGAGGGAAGAAAAAGTGCAGCTCTTGAAAGGCAGATAGTGCCCCTAAAGATAAAGGCCTCTGGAGAGATAAGAAGAAAGTTCTTTACTTCCTGATCCTGAAAACATTTGCTTATACTCCTGAGTAATAAACCTAGTAATTCCTCCCCCTCAGTCCTGGGGGAAGTTCACTTAAGCAGTCACCTTTCTCTCCAAAGGGAATAAAGGGCATATTTGCCCAAAGCCCCAATTTAACCTAAATCTCATCATTTGAGGGCTCCTCTCCTGTGATGCAATTCACTGCAAGCATCAGGGTAACATCTTGTTCTCTCTGCATCAAACTCTGGGGGTCAAGGGTCAGAACACTGGGGCTAAGGTACTGCTCTGGCTGCTGAGCTTTGCCTTGAGAAAGAAACCATCTTTTTCTGAACCAGAAAGCCTCCTCTCTGAATACAAACAAACCCTTGCAAGTCCAGCAACTCTCAGACCCTTCACCATTTCTGACTTAACACATTTATAAATAAAACAAAAAGTCCTGCAGTCCTACCAGTCAGAGATAGCCAAGATTATCATTTTGGTGTCCATCCTAAATTTCCTAACTTTCTCTAATGCACACCTACTACTTTTGCTTTTTAAAACTGTAACAAGTTTCACTTTTTTTTTAAGAGGAGACAACATCTATGAATCTAGGGAATCTTGCCAGACAATCTGGGAGGTAGAAAAATCTGGAAAAGAAAGGTTTAGATTTAAGAGTCATCGGAGGAAAGACTAAGGGGGAAACTAGTACATGTAATAAAAAGAAAAGAGAAGCTACAAAGAATACACTTCAACTCCAACAAAGACTGAAAAGGAAGCTTGCCAAGGGCCCAGAGCCAAGACCCAGCTGGGAATTACTGAAAGAAAGCTTGTCTCATATACCAAGTTGGACATATGGAAATGTTTTCGATTCATACAAAAGGTAAAAGCTAATAGAGCATCAAAGTCTACCTACAAATCATCACAAAGAACCCTTCAAGAACTGCAAAAGGACTTTTCTGGAAAGGAATAAATTAAAACATACCCTTATGATCCTGGCAGCCTCCAAAAGAATTCGACATCGCTCCATGCCAGATTTTTTACTCCATATTTTAAAAGCAGCCTTTGCATCTTGAACAGCCAAATTTACTTCCTTTTCTCCAGAACATGAGAAAGTAGCTATCACTCGCCCTAAAAAAAAAAAAAAAAAAAGTCAAGGTATCAAGCTATTGGCACTTGTTTAAATAACAAAGGAACTACTCAAATCTCAAATACCCTATAACACATCTCTTTGTGTTTCAATAAGGTTTGGCTCCATGGCTAGCCCCATTCCTGCAGTTCTTAACTCACATTAAGGTCACTGAACCCTTCAGGAATCTAATATAAATTGCAGACTTCTCCAGGTAAATGTGCTAAACCTCATGACAGAATTACGTTATACCAGGAAGCCAGATTAAGAAATCCTGCCCTCCTCTATTCTACAGCTGGGTTTACTAATGTGAATTTCCTGTTAATGACTTTGTGAAGCTTCTTAACAAAGCTTGAGAATTTCGGGAATCTTGCAAAATGAAATATGGTTATTTAAAAGCAGTATCAGGAAAGGCTAGCCCTAAAAACAGGACATTTACATTTTCTCAAATGTAAAAAATCCCAGTCTCTCCTTTCCTTACTCCAATTTTATTCCCTACCCTATTCTGGGGGAAAATATGAAATAATCCATTTTTTTTCTAGTCCCCTATCTGACCAAAGGAAATCTACTAACATGAATTCTTTATGTCAAATGAGTAGTTAGCTTCCCCTCTTAACAAGAACTGGAGCTTTTTCAGAGCTCAAAAAACTTTTCTTTTCATTATAAACTTGAATAAATAGCCAGTAAGTAAGTGCAGTGATGAGGGATCACACACAGTGTAAGTTATTAAAATAAAAAGCAGTTTTCTTTTCTTTTCTTATCCATGTAGGAGTTGGGGCTAAGAGGCTATTTCCTCTTGCATATGGGAGGATCCATGACCTCCGTGGCGCCTTCCTGCTGTGGTTTATCTGAAAGTCCATCCCAGAGCTCGCAGTCCTTTGCAATTCAGTTTATCTTTTGGTTTACGGGGCTGTTCTGTTTTACACAAAACATTTACATCTTTCTTCCCACAAACATTTCATAAAACCTTGCAAAGCAAACACAACATAAAACAAAAACAAAACCCTCTTCTTGATTAGCTTTGGGATCTTAGAATCCCACAAGCTTCGGTTCTAGGAGCAAATCCAGGGCCCTGCACTGCACCCACACATTGAACACTGAATACATGCAGGACTTCTCTTTTTCCCAACTTGGGCTCCGTACAGAAATATTTATTTTAACACTACAGGGTGACAACAAAAGTCCTCATTCACGCTCATTAGATGTAATCTGTGCACGGCCCTGCGTGCACAGCGGGATACCGTACAGCTGCCCTGGCTCTCAGTATAATCATTAGCAGCGGCCGGACCGAACGCAGCAGAGCCGTGAACTCTACCCCAAACAGCTGGCCGGCCTCCCCGTCGCCTCCCTCCCGATCCCGTCCACCGCGTTCGTGTTTGCACGAAACATGGGCTGCTGCCTATGCGGCTTCACGCTAACCACCACCGCTCACCCGTGTCAATACACCTTTGCCAAAGATGCCAGGCAGCGGAACACGCGATCAACCGGGAGCTGCCCCCCGCCCCCCAGGACTCCGCTATGCGGTCCCCGCCCCACGACCCGCTGCCCGGCCCCTGTGGGTCCCCCAGCCCCGCCGAGTCCTCCGCAGCTGCGGCCGCCGCCCAGGCCCGGCCCGTTACCCGTGGCCGGCTCGAACGCCTTCTCGGAGCCGGAGGCGTCCGCTGGAGTCACGCGGGCCCCGCCGCGGTAATTGAGCGGCTGCGACACGACGAAGGTGCCAGTGCTCATGGCGGCGACAGAAGCAGGCCGAAGAGCCGGGAGAAGCCGAGAGGACGCGGCCAAGCTGTTTCGGAGAAACATGGACGTGCAACACGGTGCGGGTGCGAGAGTGGGGGCCCAGCGGGGCGTTGGGGAATGGGAGTGGGCGGGGCCATATGCCGGGGGCGGGGCCTAGGGCGGAGGAGTTAGGGAGCTAGAAGCCCGGGAGAGGGCTTCCCGGCGAGCCTGGGAGGCTGGGGTCGCTCGGCGGCACCTCGGGGGTCCAGGTAACCCAGGTGCGGCCCGCGCTCACCCGGAAGATGGGCGACTCACTAGGGTGTCTGTCCGTCTGTCTGCCTCTCTTTGGCGAGGGATGGGAAGAGGGGGCTTCTTTTCCCAGCTCTTCTCTCCGTAGTTGGACACGTCTTTGCTGATCGGCCGCTGAGGATGGCACTTGTAGGTCTGCAGCAGGCTGACAGTGCCCAAACCGCCTTTGGCGCTACTTGGTTCTAAAGCTGCTGTTTCTTTCTTTCTTTCTTTTTGTTTTTAAGATTTATTTATTTATGCATTCAGAACTGGGGTGCAGGCCAGAGGTGCAGGGGCAGTGAGAGGATTCACCAGAGACAGCAGAGTGGGGAACAGGACAGGCAGATGGGCGAAGTACACAGCTGAGGGGGGCAGTGGCGGGTCAGGAGAAGTCTGACGCTCCATGTGGGTCACCTCCAGGGCGGGGATCAAACTTGCACTGAAGCGGCTGCGCTAGCTTGCAGTGCTGTGTCCTAACCCGCTGTGCCACAAGCGAGGGCCCTAAAGCTGCGGTTTCTTTTTCTACAAAACTTTTCATGGCTAAGTCGAGGGGCAGGATTGCCAAGGAGACATAAGGTATCGTGAGGGGAGTGTGTGTTTTGAATTTTGAATGTGCAGTGTAAATGGTATTGCTGACAATGGTAAGCCCTCATCAGAGATGGGGGCTGGCTGCTGCTGCTGCCTGCACTCCTAATCCCTAGCCCAGGAGCCACGTCTCACGCTGGCCTCCTTGTCTTTCTTTTTTAAAACTTATTTATTTATGCAAACAAGAACTGGGGTACAGACCAGAGGTGTTGGGGGGTGAGGGGATTCACCAGAGACAGACTGGGGAGCAGAGGAGGCAGATGGACTGAAATACACTGCTAAGGAGTAGCAGGCTAGCTAGACAGGAATAGTCTGCTGGGCCATGAAGGGCAGCTCCCTGGCTGGGGGATCGAACTTGTGCTGCAGTGGCTGCAGAGAGCTTCATAATGACCCGCACTTTAACTGTTGCGCCACCAGGGAGGGCCCCTCCTTTTCTTTCTTAACTCCAGACACTGCGCCAGACTTCCATGAGCAGAGATTAGTTGTAATTTGACATTCCTTGATTTCCTCTAGGCGTGTTTCTCTTCAGGGGGCTGCAGTATCTCACCCTGTTTTCTCCTTACCTGTCAACAGATGCCAGGAAATGTTTTTCAGGATTTCAATTGAAATAACCCCTCTGGTCAACTTCGCTAGCACTCTCTGCCAACTATGAGCCCCCTCAATCCCCTGAGTTGGTTGGCTTTGGTCCTGGAATGGAAACAGAAGTACTTAAGCCAAGTGGGACCAAACTCAGCTGTGATAAGATTGAGGATGTCCCAAAATCTCAGCAAAGGACAGAAGTTACAGAGGATTCGGCAGAGAGAATAAAATAGAGGAAAGGAAGATGAACATGAAGAGAAAGATGGTGAGCAGAATATGGGGGCAAGGGAAACAAATGTGTCCTTTTGGTTATTTTGGTTTTGTTTCGTGGAAGAAGAGAGGCAGGAGAGTCTAGGAATATAGAAAAGTAATGATTCCTGCTGTGGTGAGGTCTGTGCCCTCTTGCGCAACCACTGGGAGCCTCCCATTGGCCGCGTTTGCGTAGCCATTCTCAGCGTAGTCCACTGGCCCTCGCGCTCTTCCTTCCAGGGTGCAGTGGACTGGAGGTTCCAAGAATGAAAGCAATTTGTTCCCCAGAGTCGGCTGGCCACTAGGGGGCAGCACACTCCTAGCAGTACATTTGAGAAGCTGGAGAAAGCTACAAAAAGCAAACTCTTACAACAAAGAAGGAATTTCAGGAAGTAGGCCTGCAGCTGCAAATATCTAATACGTTTTTGAAATCTTGACTGCGAATTTGCATTTTCCAGTGCCCCCAAACCTTTATGATAGAAATATTCCTGCACCAGGGGGCAGCAAATAGTAAGATCCAGAATAAAGGCTGCATGGGGGGGGGGGGGGGAGGTGGTGGTAAGTGCCTGAATTCCCCTCTTGTAGCCCACCTTGAATTGCCTCTCTAAATCATTACCCTTACCTGAAAGCCATCTCTCTGTTTTCCCAAGCGTGTGGACTTTATTCCAATATCTGATTCACATCCATACAACTAGGGTAAATCCTAAGTAGACTAACTCAACCAGGGTTATCTTTTATTTTTAAAAAGTTTTACTGAGATATAACATTATATTGGTCTCAGGTGTACAACATGATGATTCTGTATTTGTAAAATGATCACAATAAGTATGGTTCCACCTGTCACCACACAAAGTTACATTTTAGTACTTACTTTCTTGGCAAATTTTGCTTATGCTCTACAGCATTATTAACTATAGTCACCATGATGTACATTACATTCCCATGTCTTATTTATGAGAGAAAGTTTGTATCTTTTTTTTTTTTTTTTAAAGATTTATTTATTTATTCATACAGAACTGGGGTACAGGCCAGAGATGCGGAGGGTGAGAGGATTCACCAGAGACAGAGTGGGGAGCAGAACAGGCAGATCGACGAAGTACACTGCTGAGGGGAGCAGCGGGCGGGTCAGGAAAGGTCTGCCACGCCATGTGGTCACCTCCGGGGCAGGCGGGAATCGAACTCATGCGGAAGTGGCTTTAGATTCTCAGTGCTGTGCTTTAACCCGCTGCGCCACCAGGGAGGGCCAAAGTTTGTATCTTTTGACCCCCTTCACCTACTTTATTCATCCCCCACCACCTGTCATTTCTGGCAACTGCCATTCTGATCTCTGTGGCTGTGAGTTTTGTTTATTTTTTTTAGGTTCCACATATAAGGGGAATCATACAATATGTCTTTATCTAACTTATCACTTAGCATAATTTCAGTATGTTCCATCCATTTTGTCACAAATGGCAGGGTTTCCCTTCTTATGACTAATATTCCATTGTGTATATACTCATATCTTCTTTATCCATTTATCTTTCAATGGGTACTTAGGTTGTTTCCAGATCTTGGCTATTGGAAATAATTCTTCAGTTAACATGGTTAACATGGGTTACATATATCTTTTGGTTATATTTTTGTTTCTTTACCTAAATGCCCAGAAGTGGAACAGATATAAGGTAAATCTGTTGTTACACTTTTCAGGAATTGTCACACTGTTTTCCATGGTAGCTGCACCAATTTACATTATACCAAGAGTACAAGTGTTCCCTCATCTCCATGCCCTACCAAACATTTCTTTCTTATCTTTTTAAGCTAAGATGTACTTGTTGGCCATTTGAGTATCTTATTTGAAAAAAAAAAAAAAAGCCTATTCAGACCTGCCCATTCTTTAATCAAATTGTTGCTTTTGTTAATTGAGCTATGTGCATTCTTTATATATTTGGGATATTAAATTTTAGGTATGTGATTTGCAAGGATTTTCTCACTTTTCAGTCGGTTGTCTTTTAATGATTTGCTTTACTGTTGAGAAGATTTTCGTTTGATGTCATCCCACTTATTTTTGCTTTTGTTGCCTTTGCTTTAGTCAGTTACGTTCATTGCTACAGTTGATGTCAAGTAGCTTTCCACCTGTCTTCTTTTAGGAGTTTTCTGCCAATCAGGGTTGTCCTATTCCCCTTAGCATTGGTGGGTTAGATATGGGCACTGACTTCAGTCTAGCCAATGAGCATAGGAGAGATTGTCCTGGCTCTTTAAAAAGGCCCCCCAAATAAAACAAGTCCCTTCCGTTTTCATCAGTAAGGAAACTGGGTTTGCCAAAGCAAAGAAAGGGTTCATTAGAAAGTTAAAGAAAGGTAGGAAGATCATTTCTTTTATCTCATTGGGTGGGGGAAGCAGTGAAAAACTGCTGGACACTCACAGATGGGACAAGCTGCCATTTTCAAGCCCTGTGCAACTTCAGGTTGAGTCTGAGCTGTGCCTGGTGTCCTCTTCTCGCCTCGGCCCACCCTCTCATCTGTCCGCTTTCCTCAGGTGGAAAGATGCTCTACTAGCTCAAGAGGCTGAGCCCCAGAGAACTGTTTTTGCCACTCACCCCCTTTTCTAGTCTCTTCTAAGTCACACAGTAGAGAGATGCAGCTGGCTGGCCCCAGGAAACCTATGTTCCGGATGCCATTCATCAGTTCAGTGACAACTCACCAAAAAATATACAAACAAGCTTCGGACACTTTCATTTTAACTTAAAGCATAAAATACATACCCATTTCCTTTTCATGGTGGGCAGCCTTTCCTGGAGCAGGAGTCCACTGTACAGTGCCACTGGTTTCTTCTGACATAAGCCAACCCTAAAATGTATCCCCTTATTTGTTTGTATTGGGGAGATTATGGTTAGTCAGGCTTTTGTACTTCATCGTGACTGACACTTTTTTCCAAGGAACCCTTACTTTTGTTTACTTTTTAGCAGTAATATGGCTGAATCCAACATTTACAATTCAAATAAAATTTCAAAATTGGAACAATGTAAACAGAAATTATGTGATGAAAATGCTGTTTCTCGTGATGCTTTCTAAAATGTCTTTAAAACCACCATGAGTACTTCATCCACTCTGATTCCCAGTTTTGGTTTCTTTAATAGGGAGAATGAACTAAAACAGTAGGCAAGAATAAAAATGCTGGCTCTTTCTACATGTTTACTACCTCTGTTCATTTCGCCCACATAAAATGAAAACAATTATTTTTAGCAACATCCTTTTATTGACTCCTTCAACCCATTCAAATTAGCTTTCATAGGAGCAGTCCTCTTTTTGTACTCATCTTATTAATTTACATAATCTTTAGATATAATGAATTAAGCAAGGAATGTTAGACAATTCACTGGTGAGGGCTGGAGCACACAAGCTCAGCACACAAGTGCCAGTGCCGCAGGCGTGATCCGCATGCTTCTCCAGGGAAGTGAGAGGCTCCATCTGAAGACTCAGGTAAGCGGATACTGGACAAGAGTTCTGACTGGACCCATTTTCCAGAGAAAGTAATTGACACATAGAAAGTTAAGAAACTTGCCCATTTTTATAAACAACTCATATAGGAAAAGCTTAAGAGACACACAGAAAAAACCACCCAGTCATGTAAAGGACAGAGAAAACTATGAGATGATGCTTGAGCCAAGTAGGAAAAATCAGGTAAATGAGAACATTCCAGGCAGAGACTACAATGCAGAATTTTAAAAAAATTAAATCTACTTGACCAGAGTCTGGATATATGGGTGAAGCTTGAGAGCCATACTGGGATGAATTTCTGTGCCAAATTGTTTCAATTTATTTAAAGACCACTGGGGAGCCATTGGATAACTTTCGATTCATCTCCTATTTTCATAAGGATGATTGCCAAGACAGGATGGAAGGTGATGAACTAGAACTTGAAGAGACCAGAGTGACAGCAACTACTTGGGAGGCAGTTGCAGGACAATTAAGGGGATAGTGATGAGAACACAAATGATTTAGTGGTGATGACCGCACATGGTATCCTCCTCCCACTGGTTCTCCTCACTTTATACAACAAATGAGGAAGAGTAAGGGAGCAGTGTCACTGCAGATGACGTTCCTGCCATCTCCACTGTTGGTTTAAAACAAAACTTTTGGGCCTTCCTGGTGGGGTAAGGGGTTAAGTCTCAGCACCATGAAGCCATCCGCAGCCACTGTAGCCCTCTCCTGACTGGCAGCCCACTGCTCCCTCAGCAGTGTACTTCATCAGTCAACCTGCTCTGCTCCCCATTCTGACTCTGGTGAATCCTCTCACTGCCTCTGCACCTCTGGCCTATACCCCAGTTCTGTATGCATAAATATTTTTTTTTTAAATACTCTGTACCTGCCCATCTTCCCACTTCAGGACTCATGAATAGGGTTACATCTATAAAAGAAGCGTGATAATAGGTAGTTAAATGCCTACCTTTATATAAGCTAAATATGCTTTTGTGGGCTGGCCTGGAACATAAGTCATTTTTATTGTAAGTCAAAACTAATGAGCAGGCCCCCCAAGTTAAAAAATAAAGTAAAATAAATGTAAATATATATTTAGTTGGTGATATACACTCTAGAAGAAACCACTCTAGGTAACCTGAATCTGTTATTTGGCTGTGAACCCAGAATGAGGTGTATCTGAAAGAATTCTTCCTTAACCACCCCCCTCCAACCCCCAAACCAACTTAACTATTTTAAGTAATCATATTGTTGGCAGTAACATTGGCATGGACATTCTGAGATTTGGGGGTAGATGTTGAGGTAGATTATGCTGTTGAGTAAAGATGTGATATACTACTTGTTATTTCTGGTACTGAAAACTGGAAGTTTTAGTGTAAACGCAACTGATCAAAGAAATTAAGTAAAAACTCTGTACCCCTGAATTTCAGGGGAGACGAGTATAAGTACAAATTCATGATGTATTCTGTCTTAAAACAATAGTAACAGGACCCTCCCTGGTAGCGTGACAGGTTAGGACACAGCACTGCAAGCTAGCTGCAGCCACTTCAGTGAGTTTAATCCCCTGCCCCAGAGGTGACCCACATGGTACAGCAGACCTCTCCTGTCTCTCCTGCTGCTCCCCTCAGCAGTGTGTGTCAGTCTGCCTGTTCTGCTCCCCATTGTCTCTGGTGAATCCTTTCACTGCCCCTGCACCTCTGGCCTGTTCCCCAGTTCTGTATGCATAAATAAACCTTAAAAAAAAATAGTAACAACAAAATGTATTACCCATCTTAGTCCAAACACCATTTCCCAGTGTAAAAAAAAAAAAAACAAAGTGTTGTTTTCCAGTCAGACAGGAAATGTGACATAGTCCTAGAACATCTAGGACCTAGGATGCTGCCTGGGGTCATATCAGATGGACCCAGGAGCCAATATGAAGAGCCTTTCATGGCCAAAAGTGGGACAATTTGGATATGTACAAGATTTATAATTTCAGTGGACTGAGGTCAAACAAGTACGTTTAAATTTATGAGTTGATATTCGCATACATATACAACTGCTCGGCTTTGGGTGACAGTAGTAAACCACACAGTGTTGAAAATGAGAGAACCAAGCATTTACCACTGGGTAACCAAACAACAGACAAAGGGAAGTTGTCTATAAAAGTATGTTATCTATTAAGTGAAGGGATACTAGAACTAGAGTATCATTTTTCAAACCCTAATTAATGATCAAAAGCTGCTAACATTACACTGAGACTATATATGACAGGGATATGATTAAAAAAACAAAATTAACAGGCAACTATAAATCAGAGGCATTCTGCAGGGGATGGGAAGGGAGAGGGATCAAAACAGGCGCAGGGAGAGCATAAGGAGGGACAGTGGTGATGGAGCATGGGGGAATTGGTGTGGGCATTTTACATTTTACAACACCTAAGAGGAGAAAGCAGTGTCCAAAAAGAATGATGTAAAAGTATATACAAAATAAAATAAAAAAATAAAACAGGCATGCGTTTAGCAAAATACAAATTGAAGGAAATTCTGTATAAATTGTGAGGGGGGAAAAAAAGCAGTGGTGGAGAACCAGGAAGTGAGTAGATTGAAACCAGCAGCAAATTCTCAAGATCCATCCGATTTAGAATCAGAAACTCCAGCAGTTCATGTCTTAACAAGCCTTCTAGGTGATTCTGATGCACTCTTGTTTGAGAATATACAACAAAATATCAGAAGGTACTTACAGTGCTTATTCATCAATTGTAATATGATTATCTTATTTGGATCAGGACTCGGAAAATACACACACTAGTTACTCAGGGGAACACGGGAGGGAGGAAAGGAGAGCATGTTTGGGGCACTGGTACCGGAGTTTGGTGGCAGGTAAGTGAAACATGCATATATGGAGTGAAAATGAAGCCCCTGAGGTATAAAGATATAAACACCTGACAAATTTTAAAAGAAACTGTAACGACTCTTGATACCTATAACTATTTCTAATATCAGGAATTGTAGATGGGGAGGGTGAAAATAGATTTGAGATTGTATGACATAAAACCCGGAAATATTATAAAGTATATGATGCCTAGGACTTGCTTCAAAATAATGAGGACAAGAAGCAGGCACAGGGTAGGCACAGACTGAGTTGATAATTGGTGAAGTTGAATAATAGGTATCTGGATAGCTTTATACTTTTTAATATTTTTATTTTGAGAATTTTCTCCATTCTGAATTTTAAAACTCAAAGCAAGAATTAAAAGACCTTAACTCATATAGAATTAATTTGTAAAAGAATGAAAAAAAAATGTGACACTTTTTACTTTTATGGAAGGGCAGTCCTTAGATAAATTTTGAAAAACCCCTCCTATACACTAGCTTATGGCAAAATGGTCCTTGACCCTACTCAACAGGGTGACTTAAAATGAACACAACATGGTTAGAAGATAGGAGAACCCATGACTACTCTCCAACTCCAAATTGGCTAGGGCTTGGGAAAGCTTTCTATTCATCCATCCAGTGTACCTGCATTTTCACAGAATTGACTCCTTTAGCATATATTAAGTGCCCACGGTATTAATAACCATTGATAACTCAAGACACCATTTCCCAGTAAAAAGATATTTTTCTAATTCCTGGAAACAATTTATTCTCTCCATAGGCAAAGTAGCTAAATCTTGTGTTATTTATAGAGTGATGTTCATAGCCTTCTCTGGCTTGAGATTTCATCTCCCATGTTCCAGTCACGATCTAGATCTAGTGTCATCCTTATATTGTCATCCTTATGATTAGTCTAGAAGATTTTCAGGGCTAGTAATTTAAAAAAATAATTGCATGGTCATAGTAGCCCTTAGTCTCCTGGAATCTGAAATTTAAATTCCTATTTGATAGTTACTTTACCTGTAATATATCCTTGCTATTGTACCCTTCAAGAATAGGGTAATTGGATGTTCTCTTTCCTCTTCCTTCTCCCTCTTAATCACCCACTTTCACTGAAATAAACTTAATAGGTGTGCACCTATTCCCTAAATCACATATAGTTGTCAACCAATGTCACTTCAATAAAGAAAAAAAAAGATATAAACATTATGAAAACCTCATCCACAGGAAATCTGACAGCACTAGCTGCAAAGCCCACAGGGGTGGGTGGTAGAGTATATACATTCTCATTCTGCAAAGGCGATGGCAAAACTCTGAATGTGTGTTTCTTTTTGGTGGGGGGGGAGGGAATAATCTATCATTTTGGTCATCTTTATAATCATGATCATTTTCTTCATTATAGCTTTTAATTATTATTTGCCAGGAATAGTTAATTACATGGAGAAAAGACCATTAGAGGTCATTACCAGGCATTATCAGGCATCCCATCTGAGAAAAGTAACCTTGATGTAGATTCCTGCTCCATTTCATCTGTGTTTACTGTCCTCCTACTGGGTCTCCCCACTCATTTGACTTGAGGAAACAAAACATTGTCCCAGTTTAGAACTCATATACTCTGGCAAACTACTTTGTCACTGGATACATTCTTTTACAATAATCAATTTAACTTGGATTTTGTTGTTCTGAAAATGCTGCCCCCCTCATCTTATGGTTCAGATGTGCATAAAATTCTAGTTTTAATCTTTTCCTTAGCTTTGAATATATTACCCCATGTCTTCATGTCATGGGGAAGTTTGCTGTCAGTTTAATGGTTGTTACCTCACAAACAATGAATCTGCTCTGACTGATACAATACATGTACTTGAGGAAACAACTGATAAGTGTGCATACTTATTGCTGGAGTTATCACTCTGATTCCATGAGTTCGGGGGAAGATCATTGTGCAAGCATTTTTTCACCCTTTACAAGAGTGTGGCAAGAACCAAAGGCCAATATGACTGAGGGGAAGCTCTACAAGATTCGCCCTGCCTCAGCTTCACCTCACCTCCATGGTGAGACTCGTTGCCTTTGCAACAATCCCATAGCTTGTGTCAGAGTGTAAAGGGAACTGCTGAGACCCTCATTCTTGTACTCCCATGAGTTATTACTTTCCACTCACACTTTCTAATTCCTACAATAGGCCAACTCCATATTGTGCACAGGAGGTGGTATGATAAAATAATACATTAAAAACTGTTACTTCAACTCTTTATTTTATTCTAACACTGCTGATGTTTACCACCTTTATGTTCAGATTACCAAAAGCATGTTTTAGATAGAAATATGGCAAACAAAATAGATCTCTCCTTGTAGATGCAATTGCTAAAATTTTGGCCTCTACTGAGCTCAGGTCATATACTTGGCTTAAAGTACACACACAAAGAATAGTTCCAATTAAGACTTACACAAACTGAACTTTTCTTCCTGCTCTCCAAATGCTCCTGGCTAGCCAACTCCCATCACATGGCACACAGAACAACCTAAACTCAGTCTCACAGGAAATACTGGTGTAAGCAACACAAGACAGATGCTATTTGCTTCTCATTATAAAACACTACTTGAATTTATCTCATCAACAGTTTTTTTTTTTAAATCTGTGACCAAAAGTACTATCATATTTGTTGTGTGTCATTCTCATTTGAATCATATCAAAAAAGTCTAGAAATAACTCAAAAATAAAAAGCAGCCTGCTAAGGCTGCTTATGGCTCTTGCTACAAAACAGTTTCCAGTCTGATATGAATGTCTAAAAAAGAATGACAGGAGTTATCGGGTTGTTTTTGACTTCAAGAGAACTTCCCAGAAGGAGGTGGAGGGCCAAGAAATCCACCTGCCTGCTTGGTGGCAGCTCGTGAAGGGGCAAGGCCAAGAATCTTCTGGATGTTCTGTGAAGAAAACAGAATAATTGAATTTTAATATGAGCTATAGGACAGAGAAGAGAATTTTAATAAACCTCATATGAAGAGAACCCCTGAAAGTACCATTAGGATTACTGCTAAGATATTTTTAAAATACCAAGGCCTACAAAGTTATGGAGCCCCTATTACAAAAAGCTTTCTTCCCTGATATACTAGGCGAAGAAGCAGATTTTTTTCACGTGAAGAATCTTAAAAGATAATCTTTTAACAGAAGCATATAAAGTAAAATACAGCAGGTCCTACTTAACCTCCTCACCCAGTAGGATGTGGTTCCCCACCCACAGATTCAACCAACCGCAGGGAGAAAAATTTGTACTATGTAATCATGAGCCTTATAATGTTTGTGTGTGTACTGAATACGGGCAGGCTTTTTCTTGTCATTATTCCCCAAACAATACAGTCTTAACAACTGTCTACATGGCATTTACATTGTATTAGGTATCAGAAGTAATCCAGGCTTGATTTAAAGTATAAGGGAAGGTGTGCAAGGTCTTTTTTTGAGTATGGCTCTTCTGGTTGAGGTAAATTTTTCTAATCTTCTTAATTAACAAGATTTTATTTAGATATATGTAGTTTGCTAAAACAGGCATTTTAATATATAATGAAAATAATAATAAAACAGAAATGCAGCATGTAATATGTGGTAAGGATTTTGATAAAAATAATTAGTTTGAATTTTTGACCAGTCCTGTGTAACTGGATAACTACTGAAGAGTATATATCTTAAAGGAAAAAACAAAGGAAAGACATTTTCCCGTAATCATGCATTCTGTTGACAAAAAATTAACAAAACAGAAAAATACCACCACAGGATTTGCGTTCCTTCCTCTTTGCAAAGGATAAGAAAGAACCGGTGATCAAGAAAAGGAAGTTGTTGGTTGCTAACTGGATATTTTGGGAAGACCCAGGTCACTGGCAATAAACACATTCTGCTAAATTTTATTCCTTAGTCACTGAGCTAAAATAACTCCACCGAGGCAATCTTCAGTTCCCTCCTGGCAACCGGCCTTAGCTTCCAAATGATGACAATTTCTCATCAAGTTCCCATGATACAATCTTTATTCATAATGCTGGTGTTAAATTCAATCCCTCAAATATAACTATCCAAGAGTTCCAAGATTTTCACATTCTATCGGAGTAGGTTATTTGGCACAGTGGCACAGAGATGAAATATTTACTGGGAAAAAAACAATACTGCATATCTTAAATACTACTGGGTTAGCAGTCAGAAGACTTAAGCTCCAAAAAAGAAAAAACAATCTGTCTTCATTTAAACAAATCTCAATTTCCTTACAATCAAAAGAGAGACTAAATCAACCATTTTTCTTTTTAGAAACTATAAGCCACAGTCCTTTCATTAAACAAAATCTCATGTAAAAACCCAATAGAGAAAACAGGTAAAATAGGATCATGAACACGAAGTCTCCTGCTGATTATCCAAGTTTCCCCATTTGCTTTCCACTGTGACTTCAACACATATTTTACAAAAAGTGCACTGAAATTCTGAAATATTCATTTTGAGTGAATCACTTCTGTCCTGGTTTTCCAAGAGCTTCTTGTGTAATGACTGTATTTTGAGAAGAGTCAGGATCATTCTCTCTACCTCTCTCCCTCTCAATCATTATTTCCCTAGATCGCTTATTTAGTCAATTATTTAAGGATCAGTCAAGAACATTCTAATCTAAGGGAAAAGTATGTTATGTTTTCAAATCTCATAATGGATGGTAGGCCCCAGGTGGCACCATGTGGGGTGTCAAACTCAGAATGTGTAGCCTTCACTGGTTTAAGAAGGAAAGGCAGGGTTAGGGTAAATTAGCTTAAAATTGAGGGAAAGTATCCTGGAAAATAGAATTGACAGAGCAGAGCTCAAAACTCTACATCCAAAGTCTGCGCAAATCTCTGGCTGACTCACACTATACATTCATGGAACAGTCTTCAAGAAGCCTTGTTAGGACTAAAATAACTGAAATTTCATGTGCTACCTACCACAAAGTTTAAAGAATGAGTACCAAGTTTATTACCTACTTAAGAAAAAAGAAAATCAACACTCTTGAAAAGAGTAATAGAACCCAGAGAGTCTATAACCTATCATCACAATGTCCAAGATACAATCCAAAACACTAACCATATACCAGTAACAGGATAACAAGACAACCCTTAAGAGAATAGGTAAGAGATTAAAGCCCAACCTTGAGACAATCCAGATGCTGGAATTAGCAGACAAAATTTTCTAAAGCAACTAAAAAACTATGGACATTTTTAAAAAAGTGTTCATAGGGCCCTCCCTGGTGGTGCAGCGGGTTAAAGCACTGCACTTAGAAGCTTAAGGCCACTTTCACATGAGTT
>NW_004567125.1:10795924-10797521 GCF_000260355.1 Condylura cristata | reverse complement strand
GCTCCCCACTCTGTCTCTGGTGAATCCTCTCACCCTCCACATCTCTGGCCTGTACCCCGGTTCTGTATAAATAAATAAATCTTTAAAAAAAAAAAGTGTTCATAATATATAAACAAGTAGGAAATCTCAGCAGGGATAAAAGAAGACAGGAAAATCAGATAGTAAAAAAAGAAGAACCAAATGAAATTCTGGAATGAAAAACAATATATCAAAAATTTTAGATCATTAAATATTTTGAGTTAACTCAAATTATAGATGCCAGAGGAGTTAAAGAACTTGAAGAGTGATTAATAGAAATTACCCTATCTCCAGATGAGATATACCCCAAAACATATGCAGTGTTGTAAACCAATATTACCCCCTAAAAAATTTTAAGATTTATTTGTGCATAAAGAACTGGGGTACAGGCCAGAGGTGTACTAGGTGAGTGAGAGTGAGAGGATTCACCAGAGACAGAGTGGGAAGCAGAACAGACAGATGGCATGAATCACCTTCTACTATTATTTATGGGTTTGTATTCCCATGTAGGTGCCACAGGGTAGAGATAATAGCTCTTTACTATTATATTCTCAGTATCAGAGAAGAATTCATGATATAATATAAAGACTTGAAGCAATCTTCGCAATGACAGGACATATTCTAAATAAAGTACTTAACTCATACCCAGAAATAATTCACAAAGAGATCAGATTAAGATGATGCCCGAATAATCTATCTTTCTCAACTAGTAGTTAGCAATCATTTTCAGGATCATATTTGATGTTATATATTTGTTCATATCTGATTTTCAGGATCTGATTTGATGTTAAATACATCATATGAAAATACCCAGCTTGTAGATAAGCTATACTGACACTAGTGAATTAAGTTCTATCTATATCTAAGTGACATAGGAAAGGGCAGATATCTGATTCTATCATTTTCATGACTTTCAGATATACTGACATCACAAATTAAAACATAAATACAGGACCTCCTTGGTGGTGCAAAGGGTTAAGTCTCAGAATTATGAAGCTATTGGCAGTCACTGAGGCACTGAGCTATCATTTTCATGACTTTCAGATATACTGACATCACAAATTAAAACATAAATACAGGACCTCCCTGGTGGTACAAAGGGTTAAGTCTCAGCATTATGAAGCTATTGGCAGTCACTGAGGCACGACTTAGATCCCAGGCCAGGTTGCTGACCCATTTGGCGTAGCTAGCAGACCTCTCCTGACCCGCCCGCTGCTCCCTCTGCCGTGTGTTTCAGTGCATCTGCCTGTTCTGCTCCCCACTCTGTCTCTGGGGAATCCTCTCACTACTCTCCTCCACCCCCACACCTCTGGCCTCCTTACACCCCAGCACTCCTATGTATACATAAATCTTTAAGAAAAGAGAATATATACAAGGTTTATCAAAATTCTTTGCCATTAAAAAGACAAAAGTGTGGGCCCTCCCTGGTGGCGCAGCGGGTTAAAGCACAGCACTGAGAATCTGAAGCTACTTCCGCATGAGTTCGATTCCGCCTGCCGCCTGCCCCGGAGACCACATGGCGAGCCAGACCTCTCCTGACCCGCCCGCTGCTCCCCTCAGCAGTGTACTTCGTCAATCT